>NW_020951934.1:2280072-2296910 GCF_900497805.2 Vombatus ursinus
CCAATTCTAGTTTTAAAGGAGTTGTTTTCTTCAGTGATTTTTTTTTCATTTGGCCAATTCTATTTTTTTAAGGACTTGTTTTCTTCAGTCAATTTTTGTGCTTCCTTTTCCAAGCTGTTGACTCTTTTTTCATAATTCTCTTGCATAACTCTCATTTCTTTTCCCATTTTTCTCCTACCTTTCTTACTTGATTTTTAAAATCCTTTGTGATCTCTTCCAAGAGGACTTTTTGGGCTTAAGGCCAATTCATATTCCTTTTTGAAGATTTGCAGGTAGACATTTTAATATTATTGTCCTCTTCTGAGTTTGTGCCTCGATCTTCCCCGTTGCCAAAATAGCTTTCTATGGTCAGGGCTCTTTTTTATTTATTTGTTTTTTTGCTTATTTTAAAACGTTAAGCTCTGCTCCTGGCATACAAGGGGCACTGTCCTAAGCCTCTTGCACTGGGAACCAGGGGCCTGGTCATTGGCTATCTGTGCCAGGGCCTCTGGGACTGGAATCTTGCCCACTGCATTAGGATGGCCCAGACTAGTCATGCCTGTTGAGCTCTGAGTTCTGGGGCTGGAGTTTGCCTACTGCACTGGGGCTGGATGCCTTGCAGCTGGCCTACTGTGCCAGTGGCCTGCAGAGCCAGAACCCTGGGACCTCAGCTGTTGATTTATGCTGTGGCTAAGAGCCTCCTGCTGGCTTACCCAAATACAGCCTGTGCTGGGCTATGCATCCCTTTAACCCAAGGGAGATAGACCTTTCCCAAAGTCCTTCTAAGTTATCTTGGGCTGTAAAATTGTTTCACTCTTTTTCTGGATTCTGTCACTCCAGGATTCTTTTAGAGGTTTGATTTAACATTGTTTCCGAGGGAAACTGGGGAGAACTCAGGTAACTTCCTGGCTTCTCTCTGCCATCTTGTCTCTGCTCCCCAAAAACCAGATTAAAATTTAATTGGGAAATATTTAACAACATAAAGACAAATACAATAAAATAATCATAATATTAATTTGTCATTTTCTAAGTCAATATGTGGTCCATAGGGATCCTTCTATTTGGCTTAGTGGCTCCCATTTCTATTTGAGCCTGATGCCATTGATCTAGTCCAACCCCATCATTTTACAAATGGGGAAACTGAGGTCCAGAGAAGGGGAATGTTTTGCTTACAGTCACAGAGCTAGTAAGTGAGCAAGCAGGACTGGAAGCATGGTCTTCTGATTCAGAGTCTACTTTCTTCTTCTTTCTATGACTATTTTACAGAGAACTTACTCAAGGCAAGGACTCCCATGGAAGTCAGAAAAAGTAACACAAGGACACTCTCAAGCTCTCTCTGAAGAATGTTGGAATTATGGGAAAAGGACCCACATGTGCAAAAATATTTATAGCAGCTCTTTTTGTGGTGGCAAAGTATTGGAAATTGAGAGGATGCCCATCAACTGGAGAATGGCTGAGCAAGTTATGGTATATGAATGTAATGGAATACTATTGTGCTATAAGAAATGATGAGCAGGCAGACTTCAGAAAAACCTGGACAGACTTGTATGGACTGATGCTGAGTGGAGGGAGAAGAACCAGGAGAACATTGTACACAGTAACAGCCATGTTGTGAGATGACTAATGTTGATAGACTTAGCCCTTCTCAGCAATGCAAGGATCTAAGACATCTCCAAAGGTCTCGTGATGAAAAATGCTATCCACATCCAAAGAAAGAAGTATGGAGTTTGAATGCAGATCAAAGCATACTATTTGCTATTTTTTCCCCTTCTGTTGAGTTTTGTTTCTGCTTTCTGGTGGTTCCTCCTATTGGTTCTAATTCTTACTTACGACATGACTAAGGTGAAATTATGTTTAATAGGGATGTATATGTATAGCATATATAAGATTGTGTGCCATCTTGGGGAGGGAGGGGGGAGACAAATTTAAAACTCAAAAGCTTATGGAAGTGATTGTTGATAAATCAAAATAAATTAATAAAAAAAGAATGTTGGAATTAATTGTATGACATGGGAGACACTGGCACAGGACTGCCCAGCATGGCATGCCTGAATCAAAGAAGGTGCTGTGCTCTATAAGCAAAGCACAATCAGGAGCTCAAAAGAAATGTGAGATGCACAAATTTAGACATCTCCACTCCAAACATTCATATGGACTATTTGTGCCCAATCTGTGGTAGAGCCTTCCAAGTTTGTATTGTTCTGATCAGCCAAAGTCGGACACACTGTACTTTGACCCCAACACAGTGATGTCATTTTGGTCATCTTAAGAACAAGGGACAACAATCAACCAACCAGCCTCCCTCTGACTTTCTCCTGGCAGACAACACAGGAGATCATGATTTCTACCATTCAGGAGTAGTCACATCAGAGAAAACAAATAGATCCCTTTAAATAACAATAACTCTTACTTTTGGAGTGCTCTAATGCTTGCAAGGCATTCCTTATCACAATCCCAGAAGTTATATAGTGCAAGTATTATTGCCCCCATTTTACCAACCAAGGCAACTGAGGTTCTAAAATGACTAACCCATGGCGATGCACTAGTAAGTGTTGCAGGCAACATTGAAACCCAGGTCCATCAACTCCTAGATGAGCTCTCTTTCCATTGTATCATGTTGGGTCTCCTTTTAATTTTTCTCAGCAAGCCTTCTTTCTCCTTACTCCTTGGCTCACATGATCTGGTCTGTTCAGCCACCCTAAGGTGGAGGGAAGCTAAGGATGTGGGGCAGTGGCTCATGAAGTTGCCTTCAGTCAACCTGAATTCTTTGGGAAGGGAGCAAGGTAGAGAAGAGCTATGGGCACTCTGCCTACCTTAGAGCACCTCTTCCCCTGTCACTGTTCTCCTTTCCTGGGACTCCCTGTGAGCATGCAGTAACAGGCATGCACCAAAAGCCAAGGCTTCTATTCCAGACTCGCGTGGCTTTCCTCTGGCAGAGGAGACGAGGCATCAGGGGTCAGAGTGTGAATCTATGATAGAACATCAGTTTGGAAAACAGACAACTAAAGCTCTGGCTATACATCTGATAGAGTCAGTGAAAAGAACTCTAAATGTGTCGTCAAAAAACCTTGGTTGAAATCCTGCCCCTGCTATTCTCTGCCTATGTGATCTTTAGCAATTCACCTCATCTCTATGGCTCTCAATTTTTCATACAAGAAATTATATGAGAACTGTATTTCTTCCTTTATACATTATAAAAATGTTATTATTATATTTACTCAAATTCTACCTTATAAAGTGAGGGGGAAAGATTATGTTAAATGATTTTTAAAGTTCACTTCAACTCCACAACTTTTTAATTGGTATAAAAGCAAATCTTCATGTGAGCATTAAAACAAGCTTCTTGTCAAAAAAAAAAGTATCTCTGCAACCCGCTACCCCCACCAAGTTAAAGTTTGCCTCCTACACAACAACAATAAAAAAGGAGGAGAGGGCATGCATTTTGAAGTATGAGGAGGGACTCTGATACTTTCCAGGTGTGTAGCCATGGGCAAACCAGAGTCTCACTTTTGTCACCTATAAAATGTTGTGACAATGATACTTCCACTATCTATCTCACAAAATCACAGAGAGGAAATTTCTTGGCAAACTCTAAGTATACATCACAGTAACTGACACTGACATGACACTTTAAAGTCCACAAAGTGCTTTACATTTATTATCTTATTTGATCCTTCCAACAACCCTGGAAAATATGGACAACAGATATTCCCATTTTACAGATGAAGAAAGTGAGGCTCAGAGAAATTAATGCTTTGCTAAGTATTATTTAGTTTGTAAGTTTCTGAGGCATGATTTGAGCCCAGGTTTTCCAAACCTTATCTATGCTGTCCCTCATACATGAATGAGAGCCATTTTTTATTATCATGGTTACTATTATAATTATAATTAATATAATATTATAATTACTATTTTTATTGATGATCCTTTTATGTAATAATAGTTAGTGATTTGGTGGTCATGTCTCTCTTGACCTGGATTATTTTTTTTAACCTCTTGGAGAGTGAAGGGGGGAGTGCAAAGAAAAGAAGGTGGTTTACATTTAAGCATCCATCCAGTCAAATATTAATTCATTCATTCAGCAAGATGCATGAAGATCTTATTATGTAGAAGGGTGTTGTACTAGGCTCTGGAGTGGCTTGCAGTTCCTGATAATTACAATAATTCAGGGTGGAATGTAATATATAACCTAGGAGAAGTCCACACATCATACTATAGGGTTCAGAGCAGGGAGTGATCAAGTCTTGCTAGGGGTAAAGGTGGAAATGGGTGCCCAGGGAAGCCTTCCTAGAGAATGTGCCACTTCAGTTGGGCTTTGAAGGATAAATAAGATTTTGACAGTCATTGATGAAGCAGAGGAGGGAAAGGCATAGTATTTGCATATACATTGTCACAACTTTCAGACAGTACCATCCACTGACTAATCATACAGGAAACACGGACAGCTCAGCAAGGGGGGAGAACACCAATCAGTAAGAACAGTTTAGCTGTGTTAACATGACTTCATCTTCCACCCTGCATTAAAAGAGGTCTTGTGCATCTAAATAACTGCTTCTGTTGAAGGAACTGAGTAATATTCAGTTTGGAGAAGAGAAGGCTTTGGGTGGGGTTGGAGGACATGACAGCTGCCTTCAATTAGTTGGAAAATTCTCCCATGGAAGTGTAATAGACTTTTTCTGCTTGACCCCAAAAGGCAAGAGAGGGAGGAAGTTAACAGGGAGGCAAATTTTGGCTCAACATAAGGGGAAAAAAACTGCCCCTAAATAGAATGAGTGAATTTCAAAACAGTGAGTTTTCTCTTACTTCAGGGTTTTGAACAGAGGCTGGATGATCAATTGGTATAGATGGGATTGGTGCTTATAGTGGCCGGACCAGGCAACCTGTCTTCCAACTCTAGGACTCTATGATGCTGTTGCTTATTTGTTTTCTGTTGCTCCTGGCGGGGTTGTGATGACCCAGACTGAGCCAAAGACAGGTTGGCCAGTTGTTTTTACCAGAATATACACTCACAAAAAGGTCTGAGACAGTCTGATATTCCCAGAATGGCATTTCACTTTCTGAAATGGTAGCATGAATATGAAATAACACCTATTATTTTTGAGCCCAGAGCTTAGGCACACTCAGCACTGAAGGTGAAAGTTTCCCCAGGGACCAGCATGGGAAGGTCAGCAGACACCTTGATTTCAAATCTTTCTGGCTCCTTAGAAACTTACCCTTCCTTTTTTCCCTCTCTCTTCCTCCCTTCATTGGTCTCTTCATTTCTCCCTCCCTCCCTTTTCTTTCCTTCCTTTCTTCCCTCTATCTTTTCTTCCTGAATTAATAGTCACCCCTTAAATTTATTGTATCCTAAGATTTCGATTTCGGTGTCATGGGTTTTTGTAAAACAAGTTATACCTACCAGACTTGAAATCCTACAGGATCATGTAACTACTCCAGAAAACAAAACAAAACAAACAAACAAAGAAAAAAAAAAAACGAGCACACCTGGAAAGGTACAAAAATTCAGATTTTTTACCTCAGGTTGTAATTCTGTGTGACCAATCTCTCTTCCCCTGCTGCTCCTCAACACCCTCCCCCCAATCTCAATAGCCATGATCACTTCCCTAGGTCATGGTTTTCTACCTACCCATTCCTTGGAAGCACAGTCAGGTGGGGGATATTGGGAGGGTGGGTTGATTCCCGTGCTGGAAGTCTGACTTCTCTAGTAAATAGAGGGCAATAAAATCATAGAGAAATTCACTTGAAAACCTTTTGAAGGGACACAGAGGAGAGTGGAGAGATTTTTTTTCCCCCTTTTTTCCTTTGGAAAAAGCTTTTAAAATAAATAGCTGACAGCGTCTCTTATTTGAGTAATTCTTTGCTGGTTATAAATGTGCCACTCCAGAGTGCTTTATTTAGAAGTAAAAAATGTATTCTCTGGGAGAGGGCTCTGCATCACCCAGGAGAGAAAGGCTTTTCTTCCTCCTGGCTCCCCCGATGCCCATCCTCAGGCATTCATATATTCTCCTATAATCTGATCTAGGTTATAAAAATAAAAAAGGGGGGAGAGACAGCTGGTTCTCCCACACAGCTGACATTTCCCTTTATGCCTGGTCTAACTTTTTTATGACAGGCTGGGTTCACTCCACTGGAGAATTTCTCCCTTCAAATGAGTTTCGTGTTTTATGTTTGAAAATTCTCCTTTAGACAAACCTGGTAATTTTTCAAGTTAAAATGTGTATGTTTTAAGCACTTAGGAAGTTTAAGGATCCCTCTGATAGGCACATAAATCTGAGTTTATTCATGCTAAAGTCCCTGTGTCGAACTGCACTCCTAAAAAAATAATAAAAAGCAAGTGACAATTTTTTAACTTGTTTTTAAGCAGAAAAGCCCCAAACTGTCAATTCTCTAAGTAATTGATTAGTATCTGCATACTCCCAGCCCTTTCCACAGCAGAATGCTGGTGTTTGGTAGGGACCAGGCAGACAGGCAGGCATGTGATGGGAAATAAAAAAGAAGCTGGTTTGGGGGCCTTTCTCTTCTCAGTGGGAAGATAGGGTTTCCTGTAGAGCAGGTATGCATGATGTTTCCATAGGCCATACTCTCCTCCCTGGTCTCTTTTCTGATTTAGTGACCTCCTAAGACACTTCAGAGATGGGAATCAATTTTCTTGACAGACCTTTAACTAAGTCCGAGAGCAATACCATGGGGTTAAATGCCAGGTGCCCAAATCTGAATTCTACCCTTCCCCACCCCCAAATCAATCAACCAAGAAACATTTATTGAGTAGCCATCATAGGCCACAGTGGCAGGTCAAAGAATCCTGGGCACAAAAGTCAATAAACACGAGCTCACGTTCTAGCTTTGACATTTAACAAGCTGTGTTGGCTTGGACAAGTCATTAACCTCTCAGATCTTCATTTCACCATGAGTAAAATGGGGGTGACCATACGTGTACTGCTTACCCAAAAGTGTAGTAGTAAGAAAAGCATTCTTAAACTTTAAAATACATAGAAGTGTGTGTGTGTATGCAAGCAGGTGTGTGTGTGCACAAGTGTGTATACGCCATAGTAAGGCAGAGTACTAGGTTGTGGGGATACAAAGATAAATAAAACCCAATCCTTCTTTGCCCTTAAGGGAGAGGTAGCTTAAACATCAGAAAAGTTGAAGAACTAACTAAGAGTTAAATGAAAATACAATCATAAACGATGTCATAATTTAGTCACAACAATTAGAAAGAGACCACTGTTGGCCCATGTGATCTGGAAAGAGTTCCAAAAGGAAGAGAGGCTTGAGCTGAGTATGGTATCTAATATTTATGTAGTGCAAGCTAGGCTTATCATACAGCATTTCATTTGGTCTCATGACAATCCTAAGAAGTAGGTAGTTATTTTGCCCATTTCTAAGGCACAGAGAAGTTAAGTGATTTGTCCAGGGTGACACAGGAGGTAAGTGTCAGGAATGGTTCCAAGTCTCCTGATCTCCCTCTATTCATTGTGCCAGGCTATTTCAAAGGTTTGCTAAGCTGGAAATGTTGAGAGTTAGACCAAAATGAGTATATGATACAAATACACTATTGGTAGGTCTTAGATTTTTCCCATAATGCCTTGTAAAGATGCCTTCTTGAATTAGCAGAACTTGGACTGAAGTTGTTACCAAGACACCTCGAAGTTTTTTGACTTTCAAAGTGGTCAGTTTCTAGCACTCATTGGCTCATAGACTCCAGGCAAGCATAGTGTGGTACATAGAGCAGTGGGCTTCATGTCAGAAAACCCTCCGTTCAAAGCCCTCTGAAGACACTAGTTGTATGACCCTAGGCAAAGTACCTTCATCTCAGTTTTCCTCGTTGGATAATAATACCTCTCAAGGGGTTGTTGTAAGGATCAAACGAGATGAAATGTACAAAAGATAGAAGGGTGTAAGAATAAGTACAGTGAACCCTTGTTCACAAATTCCTCTCCAGATGCATCTAGAAAATGTGTCAGACTGAATTCTGATGAAAAAGTCCAGAAAAGGTCAGAGTGAGTCTGTTGTTTGGTCCAGTTTGGCATAGAGAGATAGACAGGGAGGGCTGCACTCAGAATGAGGTCTGGCCAGGAGCACTGCACATGGAACCCTCCAGAGGCCAGGGAAAGGCTGAAGGTCTCAGATCATACCAGGGCTCCACCAGACTCAGGCACCAGCTGGCAACTTTGATGCTCGCTACCCAGTTCTGGGTCACAGATCCAGGGCAAAGTAAGAAGGGGACCTGAACACAAGGGTGGTATTACTGAGTAGGGACATTCTGGGGGGTCTACTGAGAAAGGAAGGAATTCAGAAGTCAGCAGCATCAGTGTGGCTCACACCCCAAACTCAGAAGGCTCTCACTTCTAGCATCCTACCCAGCCTGTGGAGGAATAACCAAGGCAAACATCTCAGACCAAAGGACAGCCTACAATTTCTACCATTCTGAACCAACAGAACTTTCCAACTGGCTAATAGAGTCAGAGTCCAGCATCAATCTACTCTTGCACAGACCTGAACCCAGGTCAGGAACTTGCAGATCTCAGACAAGGGGGCTACATCAGACTTCGCTCTGAATCAGACCACTTTGGAAGCATTGAAAGCTCACAAGTCCTCAACTTGATCCTGAGATCCTGCAGGAACAGAGCACTCAATAACTCAAGAAAGTAGCAACAGTACTGGCCCAGACCTTTACGCTAGAAGTGTGGTGGAGACCAGTCCTAACATCAGGTCCAAAGTCAGGAAGTAGGCTGGAAGAATGGGCAAACAAAAAAAGAACCCCACCATAATGAGCTGTTATCTCACATAATTATAATGTACAAGTAAGTATCTATACAAACAAGGAGAAAGGGGGGGGCGTGGCTGACATTTGAACCTCACTCAACTGAATGGTCAAAAAAAGGAAGAAAACACACACATAGTTGGTCCAGAAATACATTTCACTCAACAGGAAAATAGGAGGGAAAGGGGAGAAGGGAAATTAGAGTGAGGATAGATTAATGGAAGGATTAGTTCTAAGCAAAACAAACTCTAAGTATGTACAAAAATATCTATAGCTCTTTTTGAGGCGGCAAAAAAATGAGAATCTGAGGAGGTATCCATAAATTGGGAAATGGATAAACAAATTATGGTATCTAAATGTGAGGAAATACTATTGTGCTGAACTCTTATCAGCATGATGACAAACCAGGATTCCAGATGAATACTAATGATGAAACATGTTAGCCACATCCTGATATAGGGGTAAAGGACTCAGAATACAGAATGATACAAATATTTTTTGGACATGACCAATGTAGAAATTTTTGATTAAATATATATGTATATGTAATATACATATATATTTATATACACACGTTATATATACATACATATATACACACACATATATTTGTTTGCATCTATAGTATGTATATATATTTGTGTGTGTATGTATGTGTGTGTATATATATATATAATGGATTTTGTTTTTCTTGTGTTCTCAGTGGGGTGGAAGGAGATTAAGGAGATAGGAAATTAAGAAGATGGATCTTCACTGATTAAAATAAATACAACATTTTTAATAATAAGGAAGAGATATGATGTGAAGCACTTTGCAAACTTTGAAGCACTATATACATGTTGATTATTATTACTTTTTGGTTCACCCTATAATTGCCTAGGAGTCCCTTCAACAAAATCTCCAACAAGTAGTCACTTAGCCTTTACTTGAAGACCTCCAGGGAGGGGGAGCCCATTACCCTCTGAGGAAGCCCATTCCATCTTTGGATAGCTTTCATTATATTGAAATTTCAAGACCTGGGTAGGTGGTATAACTCTGAATGTCATTTCTGATGTAGGGTTGCTTCAAAGGATGAACTACGTGAATCAGGGAGAAGGGTCTTGTCTCTCCTTCCTTTAATTCACACATGTTATGCCAGGATCCTCAATTTAGGTAGAATAAGAAATCTGGGAATCAAGCTTCTCTGGGCCTCAGTTTCTTTATTTGTAAAGTGAGGGGACTGGACTATGTTAGCAATTCTTAACGTGTGTGTGTGTGTGTGTGTGTGTGTGTGCGTGTGTGTGTGTGTGTGTGTGTGTGTGATAAACTCCTTTGGCAGTCTGGTAAAGCCTATACATTTCTTCTAAGAATACTTTTTTCAGTGCATAAAATAAAATATATAGGACTTCAAAGGAAACCAATAACATAGAAATATAGTTATCAAAATAATAGAAAAATAAATTAATAGACCCCAAGTTAAGAACTGCTTTGCTAAAGGATTTCCAGGTACCCTCCAGCTCTAATTTCTATTAAATCTATGAATCCAAAGACAAAAAGTAGTATCTGAGTTATGGTCTGGAGACAAGTCCTGAGAATTCGGAGATCAGGATTACATCTAACAGAATGACGAATTGTCTAAATGAAAATCCAGATGAGTTCAGGGAATTTTGCCAACTGAGGGAGGTGAGGGCCCAAGTTGAGTTAATACTGAATAGTTTAAGCCAATTTTCCCAAAAAATCCCTTCCACTCATCCATAGTTAGCAAAGCTTTTACTCCTGGTATGGAGTAGGAGCAGAAAATATTGATTCCACTTATCTACCAGTCAGTAGCATTGATTGTGTGCCTACTGTGGGCATCACACCATACTAGGAACAGTCAGGTGATAGTGGGGGCTATGAAAGAAATAGTGAGAATGGTTGAAAGAATGCCACCATGTAATTCAATGTCCTTTATGTGAGGATTTACGAGATAAAATCTTTCTTAACTTTAGCTTCAGTAAACATTTTGTCTCTGTACTTCCTCTAGAAAGAGAAAAGAAAACTGTTATAACCTGGCACATTTGCTTTTTGGTCTTTGTTGCCAGAAAACCAAGAGTCAAATTTATTGCCCATTTATTGCTAATATACCCAACTCAGGTGCTTGAAAACATCGATTTTTTCTGCTTCCTTTATCTTCTGTTTTATCCTCAAATGTCTCATTGGAACTGAAAACTGTCTTTTGGTCTCGAAGATTCTCAAGTTCTTTTGTAAGCAGAATTCCAGAATAAGAGAATCTTGGAATTTTAGAACTGGAAGAGACTTTAGAGGTCAGCTGATCCAACCCTCTTAAGTTATAGATGAAGACACCAAGGCCCATGAAGTTAAAGTGAGTTGATTAAGGTTGAACAACTCATTAGGAGACCTGGGTAGTAGACTCTAGGTCTTTTAATTACTTACACCTTAATATTGAGACACTCTGTCCCTCCTTACCAACTGTCATAGTTATTCCTGATACTGGACCCTAGTCAAGTTCTCAGCTCTCTGTTCTCTTCCCTGCCCCTTTCCTCCTTCTTCCATCCTATGCCAAGTTACTCATTTATAGAATCAGCAGAGCTGTCACATACCCTCTCTCCCACCCAGAGAGGGCTGGCTACTTAATACTCCTGTTCCTGCTTGGCTCCATTCTGCTCAGATTCTGTCCCTCACCAGGTCCTCCCCACATTTAGGGTTGCACAGCTACTCTATGATGCCGTGATTCCTACATCCCCATGCTTCCAGTTGCTCAGCTTTCCTTCCTTGACTTGGTCATGTTAATCTTACCTCAGCCCTGAACCCTCCTTGGGGCTACCCCATATCAAGGCCATCTCAGCCTCTCCCCTCAGGATCTCCACTTTTGATTTGGTTGTGCTTAGCTTTGGGTTCTCACTCTGGTTTTCTTTCAAGACTAGCCCAGTCATTTCACCCAGGTGTCTATCTACCTGCCCATCATGACCCCCCTCTACCAGAGCAGCTCCCCCATTGATACCACCAGAATATATTACTGTATCACCTTCAACATGATTTTGCGGAACCAGTTCAGCATGTGAGGTGATGTATGCCTCTGTGTGAATCTGCATCAAGGTCCCCCGAGGGGCCTTCCATTTTTTGGCTAAAGTGAGGGAAACAGAATTTTTAGTTAGTTTTTTCGTTAAGTCAGGGAAACAGAAGACAGGTGCCATAACTTCAGATTCAGTAGATCAACAGGTATAAATTAGACATGCTGAGCCAAGGAAAAACAAAAGAGCAGTGGTGATCAGGTAGAATTAATAAGAGAGGTTCCCCTGGACGAGGGGAAAACTTTGAGCCAGTTCTGAAAGTCAAAATGGCTGAGGGGAGGGAAGGCATTGAAGTCGTGAGGACTGGTATAAGGAACAGAGAAGGGAACAGGCAAGCTCCCCATGGAAATCTAGATGAAAAGAACTAGCTAGGAATCTTTTGTAAAAATGGATGAATCCATCCATCAGGTCTTATTGTGCACTCATTGTGCCCCCTTAGCAATGTCAGGAAATGGGCCTTTCTACCCTTAACTCCTGATTTGGAGAGGATTAACTGGTGTATTCCAGGCGAGAGAACAGGCCACCCCATAATTAACCCATCCTCCTGCATTTCCTAGCTCCCAACAAAAGGAGCCATAAGGAATCGACCAGACTGGGCTAATCTCCCAGCCCCTCCTTAACGCTGTCCCTCTCTGGGCGAGCACCTGGCAAGGGCTGTTAAGCCATTCCATCTCCACCCACCACCCCAAGCCCGGTCCCCCACTCCTTCCTTTCTCTCTTTCTCAAGTTGTTATAACACAGGCATCACGCAAGGAATCAAACAGGGACAGGTCCTATTGTTCAGCAAAGAGGCAAAAAAAAATAATCAAAAAAGCCAGGGACTTAAAAAAGACCAGAATTATTTCTCAAATAGAATGGAAAAATCTAACATGCCTTATCGCTACGGAGAACAAGCACTGTGCAAACGCACAGGCCTCTGACTGGCATGCCAGTTGTTTTGAATAGACGCATGACATTGTCAAAGAACCTGCCATTGTTGCTGCTGAAAGGCACTTGCAACATTGCATAAGAATCAGCCATAGTGTCACCCTCAGCCTAGTCAAAGCTGCTGTTTTTTCTTCTTTCTTTCTTTCTTTAAAAAAATAAAAAAAATAAAATAAAATAAAAGGGAAAGAAGGAGATGTCCCTGGAATAAGACCTTCAAAGCTAGATAAACCTTATTTCTGAAAGGCATCAGAAACCACGCACCCAAGCAAAGCCACCAGCTAAAAAAGCGTTTGAGTTGGAAAATGTGCCATCGGGGAGGAGGGAAAGGGCAGGAGGGATGAGGGGTATCCTCTCTCCTCGGTTTGATTCCCAAGGTTGTCTTGGTCTGAGTTGTTCGGCTCTGCCTCTAGGCCTTAGGGGATCCTTGTTGTTAAGTCACCGAACACCTCCCCCTACTCCCTGGACACTCTTTTAGCAATGGAAATCTGGAGATGAACTGTGCAGCTGTGTCCACAATTCAGACAGGTTGGTGCTGGACAAAAATCTAATCTTATAGCTTGTGTTATTACTTTCTCTGTCCTGGTATTTGCTCTGTGTGTGGTAGTGGGGAGGAATGGTAACAACCAAGTCCCAGCTGGTGAACAAGATCATGCAGAAATGCAGAGAAGAGAACTCTGGCAAGCCCTGTAGAGGCGAGGGTTCCCAATCTCTGCCCTTTTCTGCTCTCAAAATTCTACCAAAATACCCTGCTGTGCATCCACACTTGCCTCCAGGAGCTATCTCTACTCTCATGTCCATTTCTCAAACACCCCTACCACTAAATTCCACGTTCATAGTTCTCAGACCAACTACCAACCACCTCATCAGTGTTCTGGATACTTACTAATGCCCCCAAATACTCTCTCTCTCTCTCTCTCTCTCTCTCCTGGAGTGCAATCCTTTTTTCAAGGGATTTTTCAAAACTCCTCTTTTTGATAGCAAAGGGTAGGGAGAAAAGGTCTCCCCTATCAACCAATTAATCAATAAGCATTTATTAGGCACTTGGTATGTGCCAGGCACTATGCTAGGTTCTGGGGATACAAACATAAAAAAATTATAGTCTCTTCCTACAGGAAACTGACATTCTAATAGTGGAGACATCATGTACTCATATAAGTATAAACAAAATGAATTTGAGGTAATATAGGAAAGAAGGGCCCTAGAAACTGGGGGCATCAAGAAAGGATTCCTGTAGAAAGTGAAGCTTGAGCTAAGCCTCAGAGATTCTCTGAAGTTGAAGTAATGGGCAACACCTGTGTGTGTCTCCCCCTTCAGCGGGAGCTCCTGCCGGGCAGGGCAAGGGGCCATTCAGCTGAAGTACATCATTTAGCACATGATGGTGAATTACAAATGTCAGCTCCTGTTCCGTGGCCAGCAATGATTTCCACTTTGCGAGCAGGGAAGAATGACAGTTGCAGTGATAGGCTTGCTTCTTTCCTATCTAAAAGGGTTTGAAAGTTCAGCTCAGAGGTGCCAGAGAGATGCAGGAAAACACACAGAAACCCCTCCTACATTCTAATTGACAATGTGCACCCCCACCCCGGCCCTCTAGACCTAACTTTGCAAAGCTTTCCAAAAGAGGGGAACCTCAGACTCTAATAGAGGTTTGGCTCCTTGTGTACCTGGAAGAAGAAGCCAAGCCGGGAAACTCTTGTGGGCTGCTGGATGTGTGATGGCAATTTTCAAGGTGGAATTTGCTTGGACTCCTCTGCTTCTGTGGGTTAAGAAAGACCGCCCACCATTCTGGATCTACTGACAGATGCTGTCCTTAGAGAGGAGGCCGTGTGGGCAACCCCTGACTTCCAGTCGGGGAGGATCTACTCACTATCATGGCAGTCTTTTCCCCAATCTCCCTTTGCAAAGGCTGCAGTTCATTTCCATCTTCAAGGGGAGGAAGGGAGTAGCTGCCTCTTGAGTAACAGTGGTTCCTAGTCATGGATGGTTGGTATGGGTGACTTGGAGCATGTTTGTGACATGTTAAGGGAATAGCTTGTTCCTATTGTCCATGCCTTTGCACTGGCCATTCCCCATGCCCAAAACACACTCCTTTCTTCCTTCCACCTCAAAGAGTTCCTCTCTTCCTTTAAGATACCACTCAGGCACTAAGCCTTTCCAGATTCTGTGGCCCTCCCCCTAACCCAATGCTTGTGTACTCCCTCCCAAACTACCTTGTACTTAACTATTTTATACATATTTGTACTTATTAACTTTATATTTATGCTGTACATATTTTTATATCTACCCCCATTAGAATGCAAGCTCATTGCAAACAGGCATTATTTTTTTCTTTGTATTTGTACCCACAGTGCCTAGTACTGGGCCTGTCATACAGTAAGTGGTACTCAGAAAATTCTTGTTAATCAATCGATTGATCCATTAAACATTCTCTGAGACTAAGAAGAGTGCACATCAATAAGGCAAACCCACCTATTGTACAAATTATCTGTATTCATAAGCTATAGATGTTTATACACATACCGATTAGCAAAAACTACATTCGGTTTTTTTCCCCAAGTAATGCCTTACTTACTTTTTAAAAGAATCGTGGTTAAAACAACTCTATTTTAAACACTCAGCAAAATGACAAAGGCTATCAATAATCCTCAGCCCTGCTGAATCTCCCTGTTACTTCCTGTAGCTCAGCAGTGGCTCAAAGGTCATAGCAGTGGCACATTTTAAGAGGGATGCTGATAAATTAGAGAATTTGGACTTGGATGGTGGGAAGTCTGGAAACCACGTCCCATGAGGAATATTTGATGGAACTGGGGGATGTTTAACCTGGAGAAGAGATGACTTAAGGGGTAGGCTGGGGAAAGTGTCATGATAAATGTTTTGAAATATTTGAAAGCTTGTCATGCGGAAGAGGGATTAGTTTTGTTCTGCTTGGCCCCAGAGGGCGGAACCAGGAACAATGGGTGGAAGTGACAGAGAGACAGATTTAGGCTTAATATAAGGGAGAACTTGCTAATAATTAGAGCTTTTCTATAGCAGAATATATTTCCTTCTAAAGTATTCTAAATGTATTCCCCTTCTAAAGTAGAGAGTTCTCTGTCCCCAAAAGGATCCCATTAAATCTGACTGCCCAGCCCTCAGAGCTGTTGGAGAAGTGATTCCTCCATTAAATAGGAAGCTTGAATAGATGGTCACTAAGATTTCTTCTAATTCTGAGAAGCTGTGATGCTACATCTCCAGGGTCAGTTACCTCCAGATTTCATCCCAGACCAAATCTACTCCAGGCCACGTGGATCTGCATATCCCTTTTACAGAAGAAAGGGTATGGAAAAAAACGTTTTGAGGGATGGGATGCACAAAAACACCCAGTTACAAGTGGGGTACCAATCAACCAACCAATGTAAAAAACTCAATTATAAGTAGAGGAGGCCATCTGGGTGGGGGGAGTTCTTAATGAAGGTGTGTAGAGCCTAATCTAGGGGTGGGGAACCTGGGGCTTCAGGACACATGTGGCCTTCTAGGTCCTTAAGTGTGGCCTTTTGACTGAATCCAAATTTTACAGGATTTGTTCTATAAAATTTGAATTCGGTCGAAAGGCCCCACCCCTGGATCAGTCCCAACAGCATTCATCCCTTCCTCCTCCCCAGACACTATTCTTCCTGAAAACCCTGGAGTCATCTTCAAACCCCACCCCTGCACTGATGAGGGCCCAGTGCCTGGACTCTGGGTATCCATACACAAAGCTTGAACCTATCACTCCTGAGGCTGGTGGTGGAGCCAGAACTGAAGGCCCTGAAGCTTTCAAAACCGGCCAGGGTCTACATTGGATGGAGGGACTGGTGTGCTCCTGGAGGACGACTCTGCTCTGGACTATTCCCCAGCCCAGATCATTGTTATGCTTGCTAATGACTCTTGGAGAGACTGGCGGGCCTGCCAAGTGGCACAGGCCCTTCGCCATGCTGTGGCCAAACTTAGGGCCTGCCCAACACCCCTCCTATGCTCAACTATCTGTGGCTGTGATGAGGGGGAAAATGATCTGTTCTTCCTCTACCAAACTGCGTCTGAACCAGTGAAAATCTCTGCTGTCCCTACAGATCCCCCACACTCTGGCAAATGGAGAGACA
>NW_020951934.1:2296920-2314933 GCF_900497805.2 Vombatus ursinus
TGGCAATAAGTCTGTCAATAAGCATTTATTAAGCACTTACTGTGTGCTAGGCATTGGACTAAGTTCTCAGAATATAAAGAAAAAGCAAAACATGGTTCTTGACCCCAAGTAGTTCACATTTTAGTGCCAGAGAGGCTGGATAGTCTATGGACCCAGCGATAGGGGGAATGAATTGGCCTTGGGAGCACGGAAGAAAGGAGTGATTAAGCAGCAGCGTCCAGCTATGTGCTCCTTGGCTCCCTTGGGATCAAAGGAAAGAACCCCAAGTAGCAAGTGGTCAGAGTGGGCCAGGGTTGAGGGGGTAGGGGGAGAGGGCTGGGGGAGGACTAGCTGGGGCCGTGGGAGCAGCAGTAAGCCGCAGCACAGTCCCATGTGTTGTAAAGTCCAGGGAAGAATTCAATTATTGCGGCGTGTAATTTTCTGTTTGCAGAGCTTGTATTGTGTATGTAATTGAATCAAAATAAAGAGATCCAATGGCTGCAGGACTGGGATAAGGCTTTAGAGCTCCACGCCAATGAAGCCAGGTTGAAAAGAAAGTTGGGGGAGAGTAGGGTGGGTGGGAGGGGGAGGGGAAGGGAGGGAACAGAGGTGGTGAAGGGACTGCATTCAGGCCACTCAAACTAGGCTTCCTCCCCTCCCCACTCCCCCAAACATAGACTCCTCAGGCTGGAGGTCATGTCGGCTTTTCTCCAGTGGTTGAGCAAAACAAGATCTGCCTGGACTGGCCTGGAGTTGCCTACCTTTTACTCAAAAAGAGAAGATAATTTCACCTTTCTCTAAGCATCACATTTGCTCCAGTTAAAAAGCCTTTTTCTTTGTCTAACTTCAGGCCATCTTGCGATGGGGTAAGCCCAGGATCCCACTGAGCATTTCCTCTCCAAAGGCAATGAAGTGGACCCACGAAGAGGCAGCCCCCTGGACAGGCTGGGCCAGAGTACTATAGTAGGCAGTTATTTTTCTGAGGGGCAGCACACGAGTCATGAAAGGGGGCACCATGAAGTTCTCCTGAGGGCACAGACCATGCCTGGCTTAACAATGGGTGAATTCTAGTGTTTCCCTGCCAGGTTCCAGTTCTGGAGCAGGGACCTAGTTGTAGCCAAAATACTGTACCTATATTTCAGGATTGTTGTGAAAATCAAATGTGATAATGTGTGCAAAGGGGCTTTGTATGCTATAAAACACTATAAATGCCCCCTATTGTGATTCGTGTGTGTGCATGTATTTCTGTGTGTGTAAGATTATGACATGTGTATGCCTACGTGTATAGGTAATGAATCTGTGCTCATTAGTATGTGTGTGTGTGTGTGTGTGTGTGTGTGTGAGAGAGAGAGAGAGAATAGGTAAGCATGTATTTGTGCATTTTGTTGCCCAGTCATGTCTGACTCTTCATGACCCCTTCTGGGGTTTTCTTGGCAAAGATACTGGAGTGGTTTGCTGTTTCCTTCTCTGGCTCATTTTACAGATGAGGAATCTGAGGCAACCAGGGTTGAGTGACTTGTCCAGGGTCATATAGATTGTAAGTGTCCAAGGCTGGATTTGAACTCAGGAAGATGAATCTTCCTGACTCCAGGCCTGGCACTCTAGCCATGGCACCACCTAGCTGCCCGTATGTGTATACTTATATGTAAGCAGATGTTTGTGTAGAAGCCTACAAGTGAGCATGTAGAGTCACATGGACTTCTCCCCAAGACTGGGAAAGCTCATCCATCTTTAACTGAATATGTGCTTAAGCCTGTTTGCCTCAGTTTCCTCATCTGTAAAATGAACTAGAGAGGGAAATGTCAAACTACTCCAATATCTCTGTCAAGAAAACCCCAAATAGGGTCACAGAGAGCCAGACACAAATGAAAAATGACAACTCCAACTTGAAATTCACTGTTCTTGGCTTTGTACTTTGCCACATTTGGGTCCCTCTTCTGGATGACTACAGACTTTCCATAGAAGGTTTCTACTGCCCATGTCATAAAATGAACTGTTTTTACACTCCTGTACCTCCCCACCTCCATTCCATCTTTCTCTTTCTTGCCTATCATTGTCTCCTAGCTCTAAAAAGTCGCATCATAACCCTTTCTGACACCCCCAAGTGGTTTAGCTGGGATTCTGATCTCTCCTCTTGCCTGTTTCCATCCAGCCCGACCACAAGAGCACACACCTCCTCCCACCATAGTAGGGGGCAGAGCTTCCTGGAGACAGGGTTTGTTTGTGTACACATGTGTGCCTTGTCTCCCAAATGCATCGCAGTAATAAGTCACAGGGGCTGCGATGAGGCAGTACGATCGCAGTGACCGATGAGAAGGCCTGATTGCTTGTGCATAGCTGCTGAAAGGGGTCTTGACATTTTAAGTGCTCGTCAGAGTGAGGAATGACAGCTCAAGACAATGAGACACTTCCTCTTTCCCTTCCTCTGGCTATTAATAAGGGCTTGGAAGTCCAGGGATGCCGAAGAGATTCTGAGCCATTGTATTTTGTTTTGTTTATCCCCCGATTTTCCTTTCTTTCTATTCCTGTTACTTTCTTGATTCTTGGCCTCGGCCTCAGCCAGCCACTCATCTCGGTTCTGGGCACCAGCAGCTCTTTGTCTTGGAGTTAGATTGGTTAGTATGCAGAAAGTGTCATGAGGCATCTGAGGTGGACCTAAACCTGCCTTTTTTTTTCTGGAATTCAGTCTCAGAAGCGCCTTGGATTAGAAGGCAAATATGAGTTTTATGTCCCATGGAGCCCTGGAGTAATAGAAACAATATGACCAGTAGGAAAGGAGCTAGAAGAAGGGTGTTGGCAAAGGTTGGAGGGGGAAGAGGAGGACAGTCCCAGATATGAGCATTATGTGGGGGACGGGGTCAAGATTTGCAGAAACTGGTTCCCTATTTAGGCTCCAGATCATTTAGGGGCCAAGAACAGGAACTTTGTATTAGGGTTAGTTAGTCTAAGGAGTGACTGAGGTATTTTAGTGCCTGGAAGCTTTTGAGACCTCAAAGTCCTATAGCTGAATCTTCTCCATGGGGCTCAGGTTCCTTCCTTCCTTGGCCCTACATCTGAAGGGTGATCACTCACACAAAAGGATCTTTTTTGTTGTGTGAATAGTAATGGAAATATAAATGGAAATTTATTCCATTTGGTAAATTAGATTTTTAAAAATAACCAATTTGTATAAGGAGTTTTCTTAAAGCAAGGCACATCTACCTACTTTGAGTCACCACTAGGACAGGATGGCTTCTCCAGAGCAGCGGTTGTGCCTTTACATATACGTACTAAGTAGCAGAGCTGGGATTCCCTTCCTTCTTTCTTTCCTTCCTTCCTACCTCCCTCCCTTCCTATCTCCCTCTCTTCCTTCCTTCCTTCAAAAGGCAAACAGGCCTTTGACCTTGGTTTGATCAGATTTGAACTCAGGTCCTCCTGAATCCAGGGCCTGTGCTCTATCCACTGTGCCACCTAGCTACCCCCAAGGAGCTTATGTTCTAAAGGGAAGAGACAATACACAAAAGAGAGCTGAGATATTTTGTGATATTTTTTCCTCCTCCATGACTCTAATACATATTAGCCCGTAGCCATATTTCTACATTCCTGTACCTCCCCACCTCCATTCCATCTTTCTCTTTTTTTCTTATCATTGTCTCCTTGCTCTAAAAAGTCGCATTATAACCCTTTCTGACACCCCCAAGTGGTTTAGCTGGGATTCTGATCTCTCCTCTTCCCTGTTTCCATCCAGCCCAACCACAAAAGGTCAGGCAGCTAGTAAGTGTTTGAGGCCAGATTTGAATTCATGAAAATTAGTCTTACTGACTCCAGGCCAGGCACTCTATCCACTGGTCCACTTAGCTGCCCATGATTTCAAGTCCCAGTTCTGCACCTTACTATCACTATGACCATGGACAGATCCCTTAACCACAGTGTCTCCATCTGTAAAGTGAGTGGAGGCTCAGAATGATTTCTGAAGTCCTTTGAAACTGTTACCTGGAAGTAGAGAATTTGCTGTTCCTTTTCTCTAATGAAGACAAAATTTGGAGAAATGGGCTTAAGCGACAGCAGGGAGCATTGAGATTATGTCTATAAACGGGCTTTCAGACAGTAAGAAGTGGTGAACACTAGAATGGAAGCCAAAGAGAACAGAGATAGTTTCTTCTCTGGAAGCCTTCACATACATTTTGAAATCATCTTTCTGCAGTGGTGTGAATATAATCCTGCTTACAGCCAAGGAATATGTGATTGATTTGAGAAGCAATAAACCCTATAAAGGAGGTAACTGGAAAGGTGGGGTGATAGGAGATGAGGGCAAAATGTCTTCTCAAGGAGAATACTTTCAGAAAATTTTAGTATGTTCTCCTCTAATTTCCCCGAAGTCTCACAACAACTTTGTTAGGGAGGTAAGGTAGGGTGCTATTACAAATGGGGAAAGTGAGCTTCAGAGAGGTTGTATAACTTGACCAGATTTACATAGCTAGTAATCATAGGAGGCAGGGCTTGGATCTAGATGCAATAAAATAAACATCAGAAAAGTATCTTTGCAAGCCCCCAAAGTGGCCAGGTCCTGTTACAAAAAGTCAGACCTTTCCAAGATCTCTACACCCTTGCTCCACCTCCATTCCGAGGGACTAGCATAGAAGGAATGCCCTCACTATCTAAGAGGAAAGTTTTAGTGAGAAGGATTTAAGTGAGCTCTGAGGATGGACTTCCAGACAATGAGAGGTGATGACTACGGAATGCAAGTCACTTTGCAGTCACTTCAGAAGAAGCAGCTAAAGTCCAGCAGAACTTAATAGAAATATGGCTACAGGCTAATATGTATTAGAGTCACGGAGGAGGAAAAAATATCACAAAATATCTCAGCTCCCTTTTGTGTATTGTTTCTTCCCTTTAGAACATAAGCTCCTTGGGAGCAGCTGGGTGGCACAGTGGATAGAGCACAGGCCTGAATTCAGGAGGACCTGAGTTCAAATCCGGCATCAGACACCTAACACTTACCAGCTGTGTGACCCTGGGCAAGTCACTTAACCCCGCTGCCTAACCAAAAAACAAAAAGAACATAAGCTCCTTGAGGGCAGGGACTTGTCTTTCTCTTTATTTAAATTTGTATCCTCTGCCTTTAGCACAGTGCCTAGCTGCCCTAGCACACAGTAAGCACTTAATAAATGCTTGTTTCTTTGATAATTCTGCAGATGAGAAAACTGACTCAGATTGGTGAAGTGACTTATTTAGGTCTCATAGATAGGAAGTAGCAGAAGTTTTTATTAAAATCCAGGTCTTCTGATTCCATAGTTCACACTCTTTGTAAAGTACCATAATACCTTGGCACACTGCATAGTGGGGTAACTAGGTGGTGCGATGAATAGAGTGCCAGGCCTGGAATCAAGAAGACTCATCTTCATGAGTTCAAATCTAGCTTCAGACACTTATTAGTTGTATAACCCTGGGTAAGTCACTTACCCTGTTTGCCTCAGTTTCCTCATCTGTAAAATGAGCTGGAGAAGGAAATGGCAAAGCACTCTACTATCCTTGCCAAGAAAACCCCAAATGGAGTCATGAAGAGTCAGACACCACAGAAAAATGATTGAACAACAACATACTGCATAGTCTGTGGTAGATGTTCAAGGTGGCCAGTATTTCCTTCCCTCCACCAATCCAGCCACCTGTCCACCTGCCCTCAGTGTGATATGCAGATGTCACAACTGATAATCTTGATGTCCATGTTGGTCTTCTTCATCCTGACCCTGAACTTTTCAGCATGACCTTGAACACCACAAGGAATACACACGCAGTATGAACACTGCCTTAATTCCCTGATTATACTTTCCAGAGCTGATCTGGTAAACAGAAACATTCCCACCTGAAGGAGGGTGATGGTACTGGAGGTAGTATTTTTCTTCTTTTTATATATTTACACTGAATATTGAATGCTAACCAGGTTATCTGATGAATGAATAGATAGATGGATGAATGGATGAATGAATGCCTGCACGTAAAAAGCATTAATAAATGCTTCCTATATGCAAAGCACTGTGGCAAGTGCTGGGGATAGAAAGAGAAAAGTGGAGACAGTCCCTGCTCACAAGAATCTCATTCTAATAGGAGGTTTCAGCTGCAATTCAGATGGAAAGGTCCCATGGTCCCAAGGGTGTGGCAGCAAAACAGGTGGTAATGTATTTTCTTTAATGCCATTTCTACTGATAAAATCATGTCTCTTTCTGATGTTGAACCATTTGACAGTACCAAAGATTTTGGTACTGAGACCTTTCTCTTCTGGGTCTTCAGTAGCTGTCATTGTGGAGGAGGGGTGAGCTTCAGAGGCAGCAAGATCCAGATCTCATTGCCACAACAATTACTTCCCAGAATGATGACCATAGGGGTTGGACTGGAAGTAAGTCTGAGGTGGGGGGTGGGGGAATCTTCCTGGAGTTCTTGGACTTATCTGTCCATTTTACAGATTTTGAGCATGACTTGCAAAAGGTTAGTGTTGGACACTAACGTCAGTAAGACAATAAACATTTATTAAGCACCTGTTACATATTCAGAATGTTGCTAAGACCTGGGGATAAAACTAAAGGCAAAAGAGTCCCTGCTGTCAAGGAACTCACAGTCTAATGAGGGAGGCAACATGCAACCTACTATATACAAACAAGCTATATACAGAATAAATAGGAAATAATCAACAGTGGGAGGACATTAGAATGAAGAGTGATTGGGAACAGCTTCCTGTAGAAGCTGGGATTTTATCTGGCACTTGAAAGAAGCCAAAAGGAATAGTTAAGAAAGTGGGGGACCATCAGAGAAAATGTTGGGAGCCAAGAGATGGAGCATCTTGTTAAAGGAACAGCTGGGAGGCTGGTGTCATTGGATTGAAAAGTATATGGGTAGGGGGAGTGTAAGGTATAAGAAGACCAAAAAGATGGACTGGGGAGGGAGGCAAGGTTTTGAAAGGTTCTGAATGCTGGAGGATTTTATATTTGATCTGGTGGTGATAGGGAGCTATGGGACTATATTAAATAGGGGAGTGAGGTGGGCAGAGCTGTGCTTTAGGGAAATCATTTTGGTGACTGAGTGAAGGAGAGTGACCAGAATGGGGAGAGTCTTGAGGCAGGCAGACCAACCAGCAGGCTATTGCAATAGCCCAGGTGTGAGGACATGAGGGTTTACACTGGGGTAGTGGCAGCATCAGAAAGAGAGAAAGGTGTATTTGAGAGATGTTACAAAGGTGAAATCAACAGGTTTTTGCAACAGATTTAATAGAACGGATAAGAAGAGATAGTAAAGTATTGGGGGTGCTACCTAGGTTTGTCAGCCTGAGGGACTGGGAGGTTAGTGGTACCCTCAACAGCAACAGGGAAATTTGGAAGGAAAGATAACAAGTTCAGTTTTGGACATGTTGAGCTCAAGATGCCTACTGGACACTCAGTTTGACATGTCTAATAGGCAGTCAGAGAAGTGATATTGGAGGTCAGAAGAGGAGTTAGGGCTAGAGAAGTAGAGTTGAGAATGACCAGCTTTAAGATAACAATTAAACCCATGATGAAATTGCCACGTGAAAGAGGGAGGAGACAAAGGGGCCCAGGACAGTTCTCTGTGGGAGCTTCACTATTAGCAGGTGGAACCTGGAGGAAGATCCAACAAAGGCTATTGAGGAGTGGTCAGCTGGGTAGGAGAATCGGGAGAGTGGTGTCCTGACAACCTAAAGAGAAGAGAGTATCCAGGAGAAGAGGGTTTGTCACAATGTCAAAGTCTGCAGTAAGGACAAGAAGGATGAGATTTGAGGAAAAGCCATTGACAGTTAAGAGATCACTGGTAACTTTGGAGAGAGCAGTTTTTGGTGGACTCATGAGATTGGAAGTTGCTGTTCCATATTGGGCAGCTAGGTGGCGCCACGGACAGAGTGCTGGCCTTGGAGACTGGAAAACTCATTTCCTGAGTTCAAATCTGACCTCAGACACGTAATAGCTGATGACCTTGGACAAGTCACTTAACCCTGTTTGCCTCAGTTCCCCATCTGTAAAACGAGCTGGAGAAGGACATGACAGACTTATTCCAGTCCTCTTGCCAAGAAAAGCCCAAATGGGTAAAAAGAGTCAGACATGACTGAAACATGACTCAACAACAACACCCCTGTATATAGGTAGTATTTTTCTTAATATAGGAGATGTCTACTGTCCCACCATCCACGAGGTAAGTGCTTTAAGCTTCTTTCCTGCAAGGCAGTTGGATTGGTGCTGGTGTCTCAGTGAGTGTCCCTTATTGCATTTACAAGACAGTAGGCCATGGTGAAAGGTGAGGTATATGGAGATGGAACACCATGCAGCTAACTGGCCCACATGGGCGTGAAACCTGTGACCTTTGCCTCATCATCCCCAGGCTCCAACCGGCTAAACTCGCTGACCTCCGATACTCACATGCACATGTACCTGTGTGTCCATGCAGACAGAAACACTCCCCAGCACTTCTGTGCATGCAGGATCACTTCCTCTACCCATCATCCTTCAACATATTTTTTTTAAATAACTGGTCAAAGAGAAATGAGGGAACTTGGACATGCTTGAGGTGGATTAGAGCTTCCTACTCCTGTACTGGCTGGGAACCAGGATTTATTTTGAGCAGTTTCCCCAGCTCTCGACTCAAGTCTGAACACGTGGGGGTTGGTGGGTGGTGATCTGTAAGTATTCCTTGATACAACATCCCAGGGCACCCAGAGTAGCAGGGATGAGATGGTGTGGCTCTATTCTGTTAGGAAGAAGGAAGGAGCCATGATGTGCCCCCCCATCTCCCTGAGACTTTCTAGCTTTACAGGAACCTCTGGGGACCTGAACACCCCCCAAGCATTTAGCCTGGAGGGAAGTGGTAAGAGGAACAGAGGAAGGACCCACTGAAATCCTTGTAGGCATGCCCCACCCAGGGGCAGAAAGGAAATGGGGGCAACTGTGCTGTTCCTATCTGAAAAAGGTGGAAGTGAGGGGAAGATACATTGGGATTTCAAAAGAAGGTGTTAACTGGAATGGGGTGTGCAAAATAAACAGAGCCACTGACAGTGTCTTTTTCATGATAGCCATGGTAACAGACACCACTGGAATCAGCGCGGGTACAGAGATCTGTTTCTGAAGCTCCTGGAATATATGCAGCGTTGCACCATTTTCTAATTCTTTTCTGTGTTTTTTTTTTCTCCTACTCCTTCTACTCTCGAATTGTTAACACAGCCAATCCAAACACAGGACAGCATCATGCAAACACAGTCACCTAGTCTCACATGTATACATACATGCATGCTCACACAAACTCACAGGTTCCCACACAAATATCTACTTGCACACTCCTACATACACACAAATGCGTGTTTACTGATTCTCATATACAATCACAAGTACACGAACACCTGCTTTCCTACACTCCCACAACTACTCATGTACTCATGGAAACACAAATTCATGCTAACCCAACGGAATCATAATTGATCACATCTATAGTGTGGTTTACAGCATACTAAGCTCTTTTTCATTTTCATGCATTTCATGCATTGTGTTACTGGATCTTACAATAGCCTGATGAGGTGCGCAGGGTGGATGTTATAATTCTTAGATTTAGGAGATTGAGGTTTAAAGAGGTGTAGAAACTTATCCAAAGTCACAGAGTTAGAAGGCTGCAAATGGGGATTTAAACTTATTTCAAAGCCAGTGAGATTTCTATCCTCTTTCTCTGTACTTGTCTACACACACACATACACACACACACACATGTGTGTGCACACTTTGACATATATTCATCATACACTACCACATGCAGACAAATGCAAAATCACATACTCAGATGATGATTTGTTGTTATTGAATCATTTCAGTCATATCCAACTCTCCGTGACCACATTTGGGCTTTTCTTGGCAAAGCTACTGCAATGGTTTGCCATTTCCTTCTCAGCTCATGTTACAGATGAAGAAACTGAGGCAAACCATGACTTGCCCAAGGTCACACAGCTAGTAAGTACCTGAGGCTGAATTTGAATACAGATCCTCTGACTTGATCTATCCACTGTGCCACCTAGTTGCCCTTAGACAATGATACACACACTTAAAAATACATATGTACACATTCATATAAATACTTTATTTCTTTTTACTTGGTTTTTGGATTGAGGAATGATGTAAATATACTTTATATAGATTGTAACAAAATATTTGATGGTCTTTCATGCTATTCTTGTGGATAAGATGGAGAAATGTGAGCTAAACAATAGCTCAATTAGATAGGTAGTTCCAAATGGATTGAGATCAAAGAACAGTTGTTAATGGTTCAATGCCATGTTGAAAAGAGGTCTTCAGTAGAGGTAGACCTTCCTGTACTTGGCCTCCTCCTGTTGAAATTTTATCAATGATTGGGATAAAGGCATATATGGCATGGTTATCAGTTTTACACACAACACAAAGCAAGAAGGCATTTAAAAAAAAACACTAAATGATGGTTAGAATTCAAAAGACAGAATATTGTACAGAATCTAATAATATGAACGTTAAGGGGAGAAACTTAAAGTCTTACATTTGGATTAAAAAATTAACTTCAGACCTCTAAGATGGAACAAATGTTGGTGGACATTAATTTATCTGAAAAAAAATCTGGGGTTTTAATGGATCGAAAGCTCATTATGAGTCATTAGTTAAACGTGGCAGATAAAAAATAGCTAATGCAATCTTCTACTGCATCAAGAGAATCATAGTTACCAGAACTAAGGACGTGAAAGTCCTGTTGGTCATACCATGATGGGATACTTCATTTCTGGGTCCCACATTTTAGAAAGGACAATGATAAACCGTACTTTGTCCTGTGGAAGGGAGCTGAGAAAGGACTCAAGTCTGTGCCATATGAGGAACCATTAGAGGAACCTGGAGAATTTAGCCTGGGGAAGAAAAGACTTAGTAGGGGGCCTAATAGCTATCTTCAAGAATTGGAAGTGCTGTCAAATGGGAGAGAGATTACATTGGTTCTGTTTGGCCCCTGGGGTAAGGTAGGGCCATGAAAGGAAGCTGCAAGGAGTTAAATTTATGCTCAATATCAGGGAAAACCTCTTCATGATCAGAGCTGTCTAAAGGTGAAATAGGC
Source organism: Vombatus ursinus (assembly GCF_900497805.2). Taxonomy (NCBI): domain Eukaryota; kingdom Metazoa; phylum Chordata; class Mammalia; order Diprotodontia; family Vombatidae; genus Vombatus; species Vombatus ursinus. The sequence goes on from NW_020951934.1 coordinate 2,307,985, forward strand.
TGCCTTGAAAAGTGGTGAGCTCCCCTGCCTCGGAGGTCTTCATGTAGAGATTGGATGCTCAATAGTCAGGTATGTTACAGAGGAAATTCTGGTTCAGGTGTGGCTTGGTCTTGATGGGTTCTGAAGCCCCTGGCAACTCTGAGGTCCTGGGATTTTTAGTTAACATCCTTCATATGTGATCATGCTTAGTCTTAGGTAAATTCAAATTCACTTATGCCCATAGAATAACATATTCTTTTCCATGCTTATATTTATTTATATGTATATGGGTGTGCACATATGTAATTTATGCAATATATGTAATGTGGTGCAGTGGATAGAGTGTCAGGCCTGGAGTCAGTAAGACTCATCTTCCTGAGTTCAAATCCAACCTCAGACACTTATTAGCTGTGTGACCCTGTGTGCCTTAAAGCAAGTCATTTAAATCTGTTTCCTTATCTGTAAAATGAACTGGAGAAGGAAATGGCAAAATCCTTCATATCTTTGCCCAAAAAACCCCCAAAAAACAAAAAACCAACCAAACAAACGGGCTCATGAAAAGTCGGAAATAACTGAGATGACATAACAACATATGGGTGTGTACATTTATTATGTACCTATTTAGAGAGAGAGGCAGAGAGACAGAGAGAGAGAGACAGAGAGAGGCAGACAGAGACAGAGAGAGAGAGGGAAAGAAACAGGGTGAGAGAGAGGGAAAGAGAGGAAGGGAGGGAGGGAAGGAGGAAGGAGAGGGAGGGAGGGAGGGAGAGAGAGACAGAGAGAGAGAGAAAGAGAGTGAGAGGGAGAAGGGACTTGATTTGTGATTTCATTGGTATGTAGAATGACTAAATGAGGAATTCTTATCTTGATAATGGTCAGTACAATCTCCAAGTCTTAGAGAGTAGCCTATAGTACTGAGAAGTTCAATGACTTCCCCTGGATCACACAGTCGGTATGTGTCAGAGGTGAGACATGAACCAGGACTCCTCTCTAGTGACTATAGGATGCTGCCATTCATATGTGTATACAGTACAGTATACACATGCCATTATATACATACCTATTCAAGTATGTATTGTCACACATGAAACAGCACCAATGCACATTCCCACATGTCTCTCTACATGTACTGATTCAGCAACACACACTCACAACTTTTCCTTTTTAATTCCAAAAACCCTTCTGGGAACTCCTGTCATCATCCCCCCCCTGAGGTAGGGACCAAAAAAGCAAATATTCAGGGACTGCTTTGAGGCACTTGGGCTCCTCAGCAGGCAAGAAAGAGACAGCAAAAAAGTACTGGCGCCAGTTGTTTTAGAAAAGAAGAGAAGAATGGGTCTCCCAAGGAAGTAGGGAAATCAAAGGCTCCGTCATTTAAAATCCCCGCACAACAGAGGGAGAAATCAACACAGTGCTCTCGGCAAAGGCGGCAGCTCCCTACATTTTCCCACCCCAAAGAAAAGACAAACAGAAAACAAACTCAATAACAAATCGAGATTGAAAGGGGCAATTGTGGAATGAACAGCTCTGGGTATACTTCTCTTTGCAAGAAAGGCCCAGAGGCCCAGGGAGGCTGGCTGGTGAGTGGGAAGGGAATACTGGGCCAGTCCAGAGATGGCTGGGCGGCCTGGGTGGAGGGACCGGAGGATGGGTGTGGTGTAGGGAGGCAACTTCACCGTCTTGTAGACCTTGGGAGGTCATCTTAACCAGGCCCCAGTCCCTAGCCCCAGGTCGCAATTGTGCTTAGACTACCCCCAATGAATGAAAGACTCATGGTACCATGAGAAATGATGGAAATGCAGTGGGAAAAAAATGTAATGGAAAGTGTACTGCACTGAGAATTAGAAGACCCAGTTTTAAATCTCACCCTGCCCAGTTCTTGTGGCCTTGGGAAAATTCACTTCTCCCTCTCTAGGCTTCAGTTTCCTTATGTGTAAAATGAAGGAGTCACATTACATGGTGTCTAAGGCCCTTTCCAGCTACTAACCTGTACTCCTTCTGCTAACTAGGGTGAAGATGCACTGTGTTGGGAGGGATGGGGAATGATGATGATTTCCTTCATCGTCTGCTTCAAAAACTCATCCAGACAGGCCTCAGTTCCTCATTCCCCTGCTCTTTATATTCCTTTCCCTTTCCATCATTTTGAATCAAAGGACCCAGGTTCAAATCCTGATTCTGTCAATTACTAACTATGTGACCATGGGCAAGTCACTTGACTACTCAAAAATGGCGGTCTTGACCTAGGTGACCTCTAAACCCCTTTCAACTCTTCATCTTTGACATAGAGCATAGAATTTTAGGGACTCTCAACTTCTAGCACATTGTTTCTGGTGTGGCCTTCTGCTCCAAATATGATACATCTAATCTGTCTTCCACATGACAGTCTTTCAAAGTATCTTAGGGTAATTTGGTCCACCCTTCCATCTGTTGCATGAATTCCTCTACAGATAACATCCCATCCAGCTCTAAAAACTGCTGAACTGGGATTCAAGGTACTCTGTGGGTCAGCACTCCTAAAACTATAACTCACTAGCTCCCACCTTAATAATCAGCAGGTAGAGTGAGTGAGTGAATAAGTGAGTAAGCATCTTTTAAGACCTTATTTTGGACCTTACATTGTGCCAAGTGCTAGGGATAAAAAACAAAAGTAATCTAGATGGTCCCTGTCCTCAAAGAGATTATACTCTAATGGGAGAAAATCATACATACAGGGGAGCTGGAAAGGGGAGACAAAGGAGTGTTTACAAGCAGGGAGGCTTGGCTAAAGATGCCCAGGAAGTGCTATGGAGACCTGGAATGGAGAGGGTGAGGCCAAAGGCAGTCTACCGAAGGCCAGGGTTGCCCCTTATTAGTTCCTCTGTCTTTTGAAAGAAAGAAAGAATTGTCATTAGGACAAATCAAGAAATGGCCTGCTGTGCTGCTTTTGGCAGATCGAGTGAGCTCTAATAGATATCTATTTAATTGAAGTCTCCCGTTACTACAATATCATGCTCTGTGCTAGGTTGGTGATTTGTTTTTCAAACTCCTCATCCATTTTCTCTTTTTGTTCAAGTGGTCTATAACATACTCTGGTGATGAATTCATTTCTGCTTTTCCTCTATTAATTTTTACTCAAATGGTTTTAATCATACTTCTTCTCTTCGGTTGACATGAGAATACCTTCTCAATATTACACAGTGATATTCACTTTAACTTTCTTTAAAAAAAAATACAGGTGTATATTCTAGTCACATGTGCCATCCCAGTGTCTCAGTGATGTCAATAAGGCCAAATTTTTCTTCTTGTATTAGGACCCCTACTTTATCTTTCTTATTGCTTACACATTGGGCATTTGTGTACAGACATTTGAAGTGATGCCATTCACTACTGGCTTCTTCCCTTCCTTGGATTTCTCTCTTATGAGTTTCTAAATGCCTCAAGAGTAATTTTTATTTCTATGCTATAGTTTACCTGGATGGTATCTAGTTTGGTAGATATACCTCGGCAGTTTTCTCTCTGCCTCATCCATTTTTTAGTTTAAAGTATTTTTTGTCCAAATAAGATTTGTAAGACACTAGGCAAATACATTCTTACCAGCCTTTGTTAAGCATACTCTTTCCCCAATTAGGAACCTGTCATTCCTATGTCTTAAGCTGTCATCCAGAAATTCAGGTCCCATTCTCACACACCATATTCTTAACTAGTTATTTACCTTCTAAGATAGATTTTCTTCTCTGTATGCTCTGTCTTCAGGGGCAACAGTCATGGAAATAGAATCTATGCCTTTCTGTTTCTAGTATAAGACTACTTTTTGCATGGTCTCCAGTCAGAGGATGTGAATTTGGATCCCAATTTTGCTGTTTCCTATCTTCGTGATCTTAAAAGTCAGTTAACTTCTCTATTTCTAAAATGAGGACATTATACATGATCCCTGAAGTCCTTTGCTGAGGTTGTGCTCTCTGCAACCATGTTATGGTCTTAATATTTTTTTCTGGAGGCAACCAGGGTTAAGTGACTTGCCCAGGGTCACATATCTAGTAAGCATCTGAAGCCAGATTTGAACTCAGGTCCTCCTGACTCCTGGGTCAGTGCTCTATTCACTGTTCTACCTACCTGCCCCTTGGTCTTAATGTTGATGCAATTTCTTTCACATAGTGGGGAGGGATCTCTCAGCTCTGTTGCTTTTAGCCTGAGGTTCTATCTTTAGCTCTTTTGTGAGGCAGACATCAGTTAGACCTATCCAAATGTCTAATCAAAGAAGCTGTTAGGCATTTTTGTCTTTTGAACTGTTGTTTCTAGTATTGCCACCCAAACAATACAGGAGACCTTTCCTGATACAATATAAATTCTTATCTGAATTATATTTTGATATTCCTTTCAAACTCTTATTATACCCCCTGCTTTGCTCACCTGGGTCCCTTCAACATCATCCTAGGAACTTCTCTTAGCAAAAGAAACTAAGATGAGGCGACTTTTCAACCTCCAGAATGCCACTATATACCAGCAAAATCAACTTAAGAGAAATACTGAAGAGGGACTGGGGGGAGCTGACATCCTACTTCTACAACTTTGTCCTACTTCTCCTCATCAAATTAAATCACTACATTCCCTATATTACTGTTTGGGCATTGGTAGTAGACCACAGGATGCTTGTAAAAGTCACAGGTCCCCTGCATTTGTGTAAAACTGCACAATTTGAAATTTTTCCTGAGGCAGAAAGTGAAAATGCAGTAATGGATGGAGCTCCTGGAAATTCTAGAAGATGTGTCCAGAACAAAACTCATTACTTCTTTTTTATTTTTAAATAATTTTCTATTGATGTCCTCTGTTTCTTACATTATCACAGTTATCTCTGGTATCTTTCCCCCTCCCCCTCTGAGAGAGCCATCTTATATAACAAATAGTTATCTTCTTTTGTGGGGCAGGGGGTTGGCAATGGGGTTAAGTGACTTGCCCAGAGTCACACAGCTAGTAAGTGTTATGTGTCTGAGATCGGATTTGAACTCAGGTCCTCCTGACTCCAAGACCAGAACTCTATCCACTGTGTCACCTAGCTGCCCCACAAATAGTTATCTTTTAAAAAGGGGAGGGGGAGTCAGTGCAACTAATAAATATATTAAAACAGTTCAAAACCATATACAACATGTAACACCTGTGGACCGCCCACTTCCAGAAAGGGGTAGAAAGGTATTTTCTTATATCTCATCATTCAAGTACTGCTTGGTCTTTATAATTTTGTTATATTTACTTTTGATTTTGTGTGTATGGCTGTTCTTTCCATTTGCATTATTGTAGCTACAGTGTATTTTGTTTTCTTGGCTCTGATTACTTCACTCTGCATTAGTTCGTGCAGATCTTTCCATCTTTCTCTGTATTTATCACTTACATCATTTCTTATAGGATAGTAATATTCCATTATATTCATGTACCACAATTTGCTTAGCCTTTCCCCAATGGGCATCCACTTTGTTTCCAATTCTTTGCTATCACAAAAAGTGCTGCCATAAATATTTTGATGTATATGGAGACTTTGTTAGCAACAGCTTCTTTGGTGAATAAGTCCAGTAATATAATCTGTGGTTCAAAGGGTATGGACATCTTAGTCACTGTATTTACATAATTCCAAATTGCTTTCCGAAATGATTATACTGTTTCATAGTTCCAACAACAATGTATCAGTGAGCCTATCATTCTACAACCTCTCCCAACATTAACTACTGCAATTTTTGTCATCTTTGCCAGTTTACAGGGTGTGAGGTGAAACATCAAGTTTGTTTTCATTTGCATTTTCTTATTATTAATGATCTGAAGCATTTTTTTGGTGTGATTATTATGAATACTTTCTGATTCTTTTTTTGAGAGTTTGAGAACTCATTATCTTTCACTCCCAACTCAACCCTCTTTTGAACTTCTCTATTCTAGTCAAGGGCACTATCATCTTTCTGGTCACTTGGGTTTCAACCTTGGATTCATCTTAGATTCCTCACTGTCACCCACTCAACATATCCAATAAGCTGCCAGGTCTTGTTAATTTTTCCTAGACATTTCTCCCATCTGTACCCTTCTCTCTATTCACTCAGACTATTGCAATGTCCTCCTGATTGGTTCCCGTATATCAAAGCCATCCTCCAATCAGCTGCCATAATGATTTTCCTAAAGCATAGGCCTGCCCATGTCTCTCCACTGTTCAGTGACTCAGTATTACCTGTCTGTTCAAATGCATACTTTTGTATATATTACTCCCCTTCACAAACTTAATACTCAGCTTACACTGGCCTTTTTGCTTTTCTTCATGTGTTATACTTGACTTCTCATCTCCAGGCTTTTGCACAGGCTGCCTTAAAGCTTAGAATGTACTTTCTTCTAACCACTTAAAATCTGGGATTCCTGCCACTTAGAATCCCTACTTTCCTTCAAAGCTCTGCTCAAATGCTGCCTTCTCTATGTGACCTCTCTACTTCCCCTTAGCTGCTAATGTCTTCCCTCTCCCCCAACTACTTTGCATTTATTGTGTATACATTTATACATGTACATTTTATCTCCCACTAGAGAATGTAAACTACTTGAAGGCAGAGGTTGTTTAAATGATGTCTTTGTAACTCTAACACCTGCCATGGTATCTGACACAGAGAAGGCACTTGATAAATGCTTATTGATGGGTTTGTTATTTTGGAAAGTACCTGTTTCTTTCTCCCTATTCTCTTTCCCCTTCCATTTTCCTCCCTCCTTCCTTCTTTTTTCTTTTTTTCTTTCCTTCCTTTTCTTCCTTCCTTCTTTCCTTTCTTTCCTTCCTTCCTCCTTCCTTCTTTCTTTTTTCTGTCCTTTCCTTTTTTCTCTCCTTCCTTCCTTCTTTCCTTCCTTCTTCTTTCTTTTCCTTTTTTCTGTCCTTTCTTTTTTACTTTCTTTTCTCCCTCCCTCCCTTCCCTCCTTCCCTCCTTCCCTCTTTCCTTCCTTCCTTCCTTCCTTCCTTCCTTCCTTCCTTCCTTCCTTC
>NW_020951934.1:2314943-2340508 GCF_900497805.2 Vombatus ursinus
TTCCTTCCTTCCTTCCTTCCTTCCTTCCTTCCTTCCTTCCTTCCTTCCTTCCTTCCTTTCATCTGTCCCCATAGCCAGGCTAGCTGGCCTTGAGTAGGAGAAGGGAGGGGCTGCTGAGACTATCAGTTCCACCTTTCCCTGCCAGGCTCTAATTCCGGTCCCCTTATTAAATCTTGGGGATGATTTGGACTGCTTGTGCTTTTCTGGACCACCTGCTGTTTGACCAATTCCTTTTCTTTTTCCCTCTGGTGACTAATAGCTGCTCTTTCTTTCTGAGCTTCTATGTTTTCTCTCCTCCCATCACTCCCTTTCAGTATTTGGTGAGTCGTGATGCCTCTCACCCACTTGACTCCCCGACAAAAAGCTTGAGAAAACAATCCCAGATCTACTCAGGCCAGCTCCCCAGGAGCCCTGGGGCCCATCCTCCCTCCCTCCCTCCTGGGAGATGTTGCTGTGGAAATGAGAGCATGGCTGAGAGACAAGGAGACAGGCCGATCAAAAAGGACAGAGAGATTGTGACAAGGAAAAAGGGATAGAAAGAAATAAGGATGGAGAAATCAAGACAGAGAGGCAAAGAAACTGGGTATGTAGAGCAAAAGAAAAATGGAGAGAAGTATAAAATACAAGAAATAAATACAGAGCTAGAGACAGAGATGAAGAGATAAAGAGGGACAGAAAGAGATCTCCACAAAGAGACAGGAGCACACTCATGAAAAGACAATTTGTTTAGAAAGGTACACCAAAGAGACTGCAACCTCCTAAATGAATGAAAAGTCAAGTTCACAGTTTGAGGACTTTAAGTAAATGAAGAATAGTAAGATCAGAGCTAGTGTCAGAGTGTAGGTCCTCAAACCTCTGAGTATGTGTAGAGAAAGGAGGACTGGGGTTCATCTCAGAAACTGTTTCCTCATCTGTAATGTGGGGAATAATGCTTGCACTACTTCTTGGCACCATGAAAGCACTTTGCAAACCTTAACTATATCTGATATGTATAATTTTGTCACTGGGGATGTGCTTCCCATAGATGCAGAGCCAAGTTGAAGAAGAAAGAAGAGGAGGAGGAGGAGGGAAGCTAGCATTTAAATAACACCTGAATGTTTGTAAAGTGTTTTATAAATATTATGTCTATTGATCCTCATAACAACCCTGGGAGGTAAGTGCTTCCTGACCCTCATTTTACAGATGAAGAAACTGATGCAGATGGAGAAAAGTGATTTCTCCCAGGATCATGTAGCTTAGTAATTAAGTGACTGAGGCCAAATTTGAACTCAGGTCTTCCTGACACCGAGTCTAGCATTCTATACATTGCACCACCTGGCTGCTGGGGTAGTAGTTGTTGGTCTTTGAGAGTTTCTATGAAGCAAAACAAAAGAATCACCAGATGGCCAACACAGTTATGAGCCTCTCTGGACTTGGTCTCTGCTGCTTCTCAGAGGAAAGATGTGCAGTTTATCACTGGGCTTGGACTGGAAGCTTTTCCATCTTGGAGAAATCTGCTAGCCCTCAAATTGTGAACTTGACTTTTCATTCATTTAGGAGTTTGCAGTCTCTGGTGTACCTTTCTAAACAGATTATCTTTTCATGAGTGCGCTCATGTCTCTTTGTGGAGATCTCTTTCTGTCCCTCTTTATCTCTTCAACTCTGTCTCTAGCTCTGTATTTATTTCCTGCATTTTATACTTTTCTCCATTTTTCTTTTGCTCCACATGCCCAGTTTTTCTGCTTCTATGTCTTGATTTCTCCATTCTTATTTCTGTTCTGACAAAGTCATTGAGAACCTGTATGACCTTCATGCTAGCGAAGGCACTAGACCACCCTTAAGACACTATAAGGTGTGTCATTATATAGTATCCTAGCAAGAGCTAGAAGGGACCTTAGAGTCATCTAGGCTAATTTCTTTATTTTATAAATGAGCCAACAGAGGCCTAGGAAAGTCTAGTGACTTGCCCAGGTAGGGAGTAACAGCCAGAATCAAACCCAGGTCCTTGGGTTCCATATATAGTACTCTTTCCATTGCATGGTGTTGCCTTTATGGAGATATTTGAGTTAGTATTTATATACCTTTCTTTGCTTTGGAGGATGAAAATTTCAAGAATGGAAGCATATGTATAGTGGCCAGCACAGTCAGGGTACTTGCCAACTATTGTTTACAGTATCCATAACCAAGTTCAGTTCTTCAGAAACACCAGAAAGGTTGGTCACAAGAGTCAAATTTGAGTGTCCTCATCTCTGCCAGCACTTTCTTTGTAGCTCTTAGAGGTCATGCCATAGAATCCAAGGAATTAAATCACAAAAGAGTGCTGAATTAGGAATCAGAAAACCAGGGTTCAAATCCTCACTGCCACTTAGTGCCTGTGTGACTTTTGACAAGTCACTTAATGATCCTGGGCCTCAGTTTCCTTATCTGTGAAATGAAGGGATTGGGCTACCTGTTCCCTGAGGTCTCTTCCAGCCCTAGATCTCTGATCCTATGCATTATCTGGGTCACTGCTGGGCAATCAGTAACAGCAACTCTGTGAACCCCCCCCATCCCCCACCCCGCACCACACTGACAGTCTTCAGCCTCATTCAGTCTGCATCTGTTGCTATGGTTGTGCTTGAGCAAGAGAGAGAGAGAGAGAGAGAGAGAGAGAGAGTGGAGTGTGCCAGTGTTTTTTTTCTCCAGCTGAAATGGAAGCTTTGTTCCCCTTCTCCCTTTGCATCAGCATTATCACTTACACTTCCATGTCCACTTATCGCTTTCTGTGTATTCATTAAATCCTGGTTAGTTGTTGCATTATTTAACGGAATTGATGATGCAATTAAGCCTAGGGCACTGCTGCCATGAGAAGAGAAACCAGGAAAGGCATTCCCCTGTCCCTGCATCAGAGCAGTCCCTTTCCGTAGCTCATTCTCACTAACTGCTATCAGGCTATCACACCCACACTCTGAAAGCCAGCCTGGCAGATTCTGAAACAAGGACCATAGAACCCAGGAGCAGTGGCTGCACCCCACTCCCCCTTATTCTTCTCTGCTACCCCTTCCCTCTCCTTTTCCCCCCAGGGCTACATAGTGGGTGGGGAGATTGGCACTGGAAGTCAAAAAAGATCCATGTGAGATTTCAAGTGTTTCACAGTCCAGATTTCTAGAGGTCATTTCATTTACACCCCTATCTCAAAGCAGGAGTGATCCAAAATCCTTCCCAGAGCAAAAGTATTTTAAAAGCTAAACGGAAAAAGATCCCACATCCTCCCTCTGTTTTCTGTACTTATGTCTTATAACCCTCCATATAAGGAAATTTGTCCAGATAGGGACTAGGATAGAGGCATAATGGAGTATCAAATAGAAAGTCAATCTTGGAACCAAACAGACCTAAATTCAAGTCTCTCTTTTGTCTAGGTGACCCTGGGCAATCGTTTGACCTCTCAGTGCTGTGAACAGCTTTAACACTACAAATTTCCCACATTGGTTGTGTTCCTTATACCAATGAAATCCTGGACACAGTACCCATCTCAAAGCAAGACTGTTTTAAAATCTTCCCTCAGACTGCAGATTTCTTTGAAGTTACAAGCAAGATGATTCCATATTCTCCCTTAGTGTTCTGTGACCATATCTTATGGCCCTCCCTATAAGGAAATTCTTCTTCTTGCCTAACCAAAATCCCTCTTATTATGTTGAGCCTGTTTCATTTTGTTCTGTACTCAGTACTTGGTTACCATCCTCAGTATTAGATAGTGTTATTGTTAGTGTTAGTGTTATTTAGTGTTATTTTTGTATTATACATTGTATTAAGATACATCAGTTTATTCCCTAGGGGTTATAGCATCATGGCATCTATCCTGACACTCTTCAAGCCATGCAGTGCCTCTCATGGAGCACTGACCTCTCTGCTCTTTATGGCAGCTCACATCATTACTGTTCTCAGGGGCTTCACCTACTTTAGCCCTGAGCATCTTTCTCACTGGGAGTTGGGTTTCTCCTATATCTTGACTCCTATCTGGACTCGATTGAACTTGCTGACTCTCAAAGTGCTCTATCATTATTTATGGGCCACTCAGGGATATGACCAATCATTTCTCAGCCAATGGCATTATCCCTTCTAATTCAATCAAGAAAAATTTGTTCACACTTCATAAGGGGATCATTGGGCAGTGGCCGCAACTTTACAGTTAGTTTAACACCTCTTTATTGGTCCCTTACTTTCTCTGATTAAATAATGGGCTTGGGGGGGGAGGGAGCTCATCAGAGACCAATTTACCTGCAATTATACTTTCATACACTGGAAGACAGTTACCAGATTGTCCCATAGCTTTCTCTTTTTCAGACTTCCTGATCCCAGGTTCTCTAACCATTTCTCAGGGGTCTCTGTTTCTGATCATTTCAACCTTGTTGAACCTCCTTTACAAGTTCTCTAGAAGTTGGACTAAGTTCCTAGATCTGTCCAGTACCCTCCACTCATCCTACTGCTTCTTTAATTCAGGCACTAATCACTTTTTCCCTAAACTATTGAATATTATAATAATATTATTATTTTTATTGTCTTAGGTGTTTTCTTTCTCGTATGCTTTCTACAACAGCCAAGATTATCTGCCTAAGTCATAGACCTGACCATTCCTCAAACAAACTGGGGCCTGGGAAAGACCTTAATTTGGAAAGGTCAAGGTTATCTATTGTGTCTTGGGCTACTGCCAGTCATCTTGACCTATGTCTTGCCACTGGGCTTGGATGATGCTGAAGGAGAGAGTAAGGTTGATGACTTTGCAGAGTCCTGCCTCACTTAAATCCAGTTCATAGGCAAGTCAAGATGTCACCATTGTGACATCATTTGTCCTCTTACAGAATGAAGGACCAAAACAACAACAATATCAAATACAACAACCACAACAAATCTGACCATGTTACCTTCCTGATCAAAAACCTTTAGTGACTACTCATAAGATAAAACACAAACTCCTTAAATCTGTCATTTGAGGTTCTTTGGCTTAAACTGGCTCCAATCTCCCTTTCAAATCTCACTTCCTATTCCTAACTTTTATGCTTACTATATTCCATGCATGAGAGGCAGTGTGGTTTAGTGGATACACGATAGGCTTGGTATCAAGAAGATCTGAGTTACACCTGTACAAAAATATTTATAGCAGGTCTTTTTGTGGTGGCCAAGAATTGGAAATTGAGGGGATGTCCATCAATTGGAGAATGGCTGAACAAGTTGTGGTATACAAATGTAATGGAATACTATTGTGCTATAAGAAATAATGAGCGGGCAGACTTCAGAAAAACCTGGAAAGACTTAAATGAACTGATGCTGAGTGAAGCGAGCAGAAACAGAAGAACATTGTACAGAGTAACAGCAACATTGTGCAGTGACTAACTTTGATACACAGCTCTTCTCATAGATGCAGGGATCCAAGACAACTCCAAAAGACTCATGATGGAAAATGCTATACACATCCAGAAAAAGAACTATAGTCTGAATGCAGATTGAAGTATACTATTCGCTCTCTCTCTCTCTCTCTCTTTTGTTTTGTTTCTTCTTTCTCATGGTTCCTCCCATTGGTTCTAGTTCTTCTTTACAACATGACTAATGTGAAAATATATTTAATATGAATGTATATGTAGAATCTGTGTCAGAGTGCATGCCACCTTGGGGAGGGGGGAGGGGAGGGAAGGGGAGAAAATTCAGAACTCAAAATCTTGTAGAAGTGAATGTTGAAAACTAAAAATAAATAAATTAATAAAAAAACAAGGTTTGGGTTAAAATTCTTCCTCTGGTATGCCCTGGCTTACTGACCCTATGCAGATCTCTTAACCCTTCAGTGCCCCTAATCAGCTCTCTAAAACCACAAATTGTACAGCAGATACCATTCTGCTTTTGTAGAGGGAGTTGACTTACTGGGAGTTATCAGACTAGATTTGTTCTCTCCCAATCTCATCCTGCCATTTCTAGTTCCATGCAAATTATCCTCCAGGCCTAAAATGTACTCCGTTCATGTGACTTCCTGTGGAAATCCTTCTCCTCTTTCAAATCCCTGCTGCTTCCGTGACGTCTACCCCTGGCTCAAAATGATCTTTCTGAACTCCATTTTCTTCTGGAGCACTTTGTCAGGATCTCTCATTTACTTCTAACATACTTTATTTTATTATCCTTATTTCTGCACATTTCCTACTCCACCCTCACCTCCCCCCCAGTAGAATGGGATTTCCTTGAAGTCAGGAATCATAGCATTTTTCATCTGTGTATCCCTAGCACCTAACAGTAGCAGGCACATAGTAGATGCTTATTCATTATTGCTACTTGTAATTTAATTGAAATAGAATTTTCACCAGCATTATATATATTGAGGCAGAACTGACCCTAGATCCTTTCTTCTGTAGACATGTGTCTGTGGATGGTTGTTACTAAGTGTATTATAATAATGCATTCCTAGCCAATGTTGGCAAAATGTGCTTGTGTCTGGTGATATAGAAGGAAGCCAAGAGAATGAATTCATTCATTCTTGGGAAAGTGGTTACCAAAGAGGAAATGCTCATTTGCACATAGCAACTATCAGGGTATTGTCAGGGAATGCAACTTATTTTATATTGTCCTGGAAAGCATTTATTGTCTAGATTTGGATTTCTAGCTCCTGGGATTGGAATTCCAGCTCCACTATTTATAAGCTGTGTGACCTTAGGCAAATCACTTTACATCTCTGGGCCTCTGTTGCCTCATTTCTATTTGAGCTCTAAATTTTATAGTTCCATGAGATATCCTAGTTGGGTATATGTTGGTGGGATGAGAGTTATGGTCCTTGTGAGTATCACAGAGATGGTGCATAGCAGAATAATGTAGTATCATGGAAGCCAAAGGAGGAGAGTTTCAAGAAGAAAGGAATTGTCATCTGTGTCAAATGCTTCACAAAGATGGAGGAGAATGAGGTTGGGGAAAAGAGATTCAATATGGCGATTGGTGATCTTTAGAAGAGCAAGCAACTTTAGTAGAGTATAAAGGGATAAGTCCATAGCACCCATCAGCCCATCAATTTACAGGGTGTATATACTATTTCTTTCTTCCTTTCACCTTAAAAGGAACACATTGCTACAAATCCCACTGGTCCTCTTTCTCCAGCCTATAATAACAGAATTGCTTTCTCTATGGTAGTAATATGATAACACCCTAGAAGCTGATGATGATTCTAAGCAACAAGTGAGCAAGGAAAGAGGGGGCAGCTGCACACTCCTGGGTCCTCTGAGGGCCTTTTCCTTTGCAGCTGCAAGCCTTCCCACACCATCTCTGCCCCTGTCTTCGACCATTTTGGAGTTTGGGAGTAGGAGGGGGAGAGGCATGAAGCTCTAATACCTTTCTACCAAAGTCCTGCTGAGAGATTGCTTCCTGTTGTTTTATCTGCCCTGGGATATCAGCTGCAAGGATCTTATCAAACTGTAATTACCCAGCCTAGATTTGTACTAATTGGTTCTCTGGAGTAAAGTTACCTCCAATCTCTGTGTGAGGGGGTGGGGCACAGCAGGAAACAGTTTGGAGTCAAAGAGGTTGTCTTTGATGATCTATCAGGAATTAGCTCTGGGAGCCACTATGGGGAGGAGTTCGGGCAAGGGAAGAGGGCAGAGGTGGGGGACGGACAGCAAAAGAACAGAACTGGAAGGACTGGAAGCTGTGAGGCCACAACCTCAATATAGTGAGGAAGGACTCAACTGTGACCTCTACAGTCAATAAGTAATAAGCAAAGGCCTTCATTCTCCTGTTTCTTCCTACAGTCCCCTTTGGAAGCCATTACAATGGTATTTTATTACCCTTTTAAAATCCAGCTTCCGTGATTTTCAGGATTTCTGTGGTAAAACATGAACACCTTAACATCCAAAACAAAAATACAAAACTTGCTTGACTTTGGCACTCCATCCAGCTACTATTCTGTTTCACTAACAAAATCCTTAAAAATGTACCTCCATTTTCTCTTCATCCATTCACTTCTCAATCCCTTGAAATCTATTTCCGACCTCCACCACTCTATTAAAACTGCCCTCCCAAATGTCACCAATGAGATCTGAGTCACCCAATTCAATGGCCTTTTCTCAAGCTTCATTCTTCTTGACCTTTTTGTGGAGTTTGACTGTGTTCACCATTTCAAAACTTCCCACCCTTTATTCCTAAGATAGTACACTCTGCCCAGCTCCCCTCACCCCTTTACTGCTCCTTCTCTGTCTCATTTCTTGGATCCTTTTTCTCCTTCAGGCCTAAGTGGGAATTACTCAGGGTCCAGTCCTGGGGCTACTTCACTTGCCACACTCTTATTTCTCACAAAACTCAACAATTATAATTATAACTTTTACCTCTATGCAGATAATGTCCCACTATTTAGCTCCAGTCCTAACCTCTACCAAATTCTAGACACAAACTCCCAATTTCCTGCTGGAAATTTCCATCTGAATATCTTGTAACCATCTCATATATCTTTGTATATTCCATAATATCAAGCATGGCATCTTCTACACAGCAGGGGTTCTAAAAATATTTATTGAATTATGAGTGAATAAATGAAGCAACACGTCTGAAACTGAAAGGGTAGCCAAAAAGCTGATGTGTATTAAGAGCAGCATTACATGCAGGGGGTAAGGAAATAAAACTCCTGATGTACTGTAGTCTGGTCAGAGAACAGTTAGGATGTTGTGCTCAGTTCTGAAAGTCGAATTTTAGGAAAGACATTGATAAAATAGAGGTTGTCTAGGGGAAGACAATCAGAATGGTGCATGGCCTGGAGTTCATGTCCTATGAGGATCTATTAGGTGAGTATGTTTAGCCTGGGAAGAGAAGACTTAGAGGAGATACACTTAGAGCAGCTGTCTTCAAGTATTAATTCAAAGATCTCACACTCTTAAGGATTGTGTTTGTTCTGATTGACCCCAGAGAGTGCAACTAAGAATTCTAGAACTAGGGTGGAAATTGCATAGAAGAAAATTATAAGGAAAAACTTCCAAACTGGTAGATTTATCGAAAAATATAATGGAATCCTATAGGAAATAGCAGGGTCCCTCTCTCTGGAGACCTTTAAACAAAGGTTGCATGATCACTCATCAGATATGCACTAGAGGGAATTAGTTTTCAGGCGTGGCTTAGCTTGGATGACCATGGAGAACCTTCCCTTCCAACTCTGAATTTTTTTGATTCCATGAAAAACTCTTCCCTCTGAAGGAAGGAGTTGCCTGGTTTCCTTTCTACTTCCAAAGAAAAAAAGCAGATGAGCAAACAGGCTTATAATCTTGGAGTCATCTTTGATCCCTCCTTATACTTTACTCCTATTGATTTTTCCTCCTTAATTTCTCTCAATGTGTCCCTTCCTCTATTTTCTGTTACTAACACCAAAGTCCCCACCTTCATTGTCTCTTACCTTGATTATGGAAATAATTGGTCTTTCTTCTTCTTTCAATCCCTCCCCCTCCAACCCAGCATGCACACTGCTATCTTCAAGAAAACAGAGCTTTTTTCATTGTTTCTCCCTTGCCAAAAGCCCACAATGGATATTCTTTGCCTACTCCTCACACTGGAACTCAAATCCTACACAGTTTGTCCCCATCTGCTTTTCTAACTCTGTTTTCTTCTACTACCCAGTGTGAACCTTTCATTGTAATTGAACCCCTCCACCAATGTTTCCTACTCATTCCTGCTTCTGCTTCCTTCCTGCAAGGCAGAATTCGGGACCCATTGCTCTGAGCAGTGTTCCATGGCCATTCCAGTCCACATTAATGAAATCTCAGAGCTCATAACCTCTGAGGCTATGTATTTCAAGTTATACCTGAACAGGAATTACCCTTAAACAAAAGCAATAGAGAGACCAGAAGCCCAATTAACTTACATCTCCCCAATGGAAGGAGGCCAAAAATGCCTTTCACCATGAGCAGCCTCTACTTCTGTATCTATCTACACACTGCCTTCCATCTATTTTTCAAAAATCCCTTGATATCATCCTTTATCTTTTTCTTGTCTACTCCAGTCTCTAGTGAAGAGGTGGTCCTTCTCACCAAGGCCAATATTCCTATATCTATTTCATCTCTTCCCATTTCCTCTGGCTGATTGCCCCCATAATCATCACTCTACCCCCTCTCTCATTTCAAATCTCTCCTTATCTACTGGGTCATTCCTTATTGCCTATAAAAATTCCCAGGTTTCCCATATCTTTTTTTTTAAAAGAACAAAACATCCTTTTCTTTATGCTAGTATCCTATCATATTCTTCTCTTTACTCTAGTATCATCTCGAGCTATCATCCTATATCTTTCCTTTCTCAGTCAAATTTCAGGGGGTGAGGGGGAGCTTATCTACTCATCACACTACTTTCTTTTCTATCATTTACTTTTCAATGCTTTGCCATCTGACTTCAGATTTCATTGCTCAACTGAAATGTCTCTCCAGAGTTGCCAATGATCTTAATTGCCAAATCTGATAGTGCCTTGGAAATCTTCATTCTTCTTGACCTCTCTGCAGCA
The DNA here is from genome assembly GCF_900497805.2 of Vombatus ursinus. Taxonomy (NCBI): domain Eukaryota; kingdom Metazoa; phylum Chordata; class Mammalia; order Diprotodontia; family Vombatidae; genus Vombatus; species Vombatus ursinus. The sequence continues at coordinate 2,325,400 of NW_020951934.1, forward strand.
TTTGACACTGTTGACTACTTTCTCCTCCTGCATTCACTCTCCTTTCTGGGTCTTTGTTACACTGATCTCTCTTGTACACTCTTTTCTTACATGCCTAGCTACTCTTTCTCAGTCTCCTTTGTTGAATCATGGTCCACATCATACCCCTTAACTGTAGCTGTAATCCCAAGGGTCTTTCTTGGATGCTCTTCTTGTCTCTCTGCATTCCCCTACTTGGTTACCTCTTCAGTTCCTGTGGGTTCAATAATCATCTTTACACAGATATTTTGTAGATCTACATATTAGTCTCCATTTCTTCTCTTGAGCCCCACAATTGAGTCCCACAATGCCAGTTGCCTATTAGATATTTTGAACTGAATATCCCATAGGCATCTCAAACTCACATATGTCTAACACAGAGCTCATAATTTATCCTCCCAACCTCTACTTTTTGAACTTCTCTGGTCTCTGTTGTTGGCCCCACTATCCTTCCAGTTACACAGATTACTCAGGTTTGAAACCTTGGCATTATCCTTAACTTTTCATTCTCCTTTATCCAATATATCAAATCAATGCCAAGTTGTATCAATTTATCCCTACACAACACTTCTTGCATATTCCTTACTGTCATCGCTCTAGTTTAAGCTCTAATCACCTCTCAGCCAGACTCTTGAAGTAACCTCCTAATTGGTCTCCTTGCCTTGGGTCTCTTTCCTCATCAATCCATCCTCCACACAGCTGCCAAAATGATTTCCCATTTTTTAAAGATAAAATTTGTATTGAATTCTTTTTTTTCTGTATCCCTGACAAAGTGACTACCTGAAATCTCAGATCAGATCATGTCATTACCCTGCTCAGTAAACTCCAGTGGGTCCTTATTTTCACTAGGATAGCAGCTAGACGGCACGCATAAAGTGCTGGTCCTGGAGTCTAGAAGACCCAAGTTCAAATTCAGCCTCCGATGCTTACTACTTGTGTGACCCAAGGCGAGTCACTTAATATCTGTATGGCTCAGTTTCCTCAAATGAGATAATAATAGTACCTACCTCCTGGAGGTTGTTGTGAGGATCAAATGAGATGTGTTTAAAGCATATATCACAGTGCACTATATTAATGCTAGATGGAATCCAAACTCTTCTGGCATCTAAAGATCTTCATTCATTCCCTCAGGGAGGATTAAATAATCAACCTCCAAAAATGAAGAGAGTCCCATACAAATGGGCTTTGAGGCCCATTTGAGGGTTACATATTTACTAAAATTCAGGCAGCTAGGTGGCACAGTGGATAGAGTTCTGGGCTTGGAACCAGAAAGTCTCATCTTCATGAGTTCAAATCTGTACTCAGATGCTTACCAGCTTTGTGACCCTGGGCAAGTCATTTAACCCTGGTTGTCTGAGTTCCTCATCTATGAAATGACCTGGAGAAGGAAATAACAAACTACTCTAGTATCTCTGCCAAGAAAACCCCAAATTGAGTCACAGAGAGTCAGACACAACTGAAAAATGACTTAACAACAACAGCAAAATATATATTTGGGAACATATGGAGAAGAGGAAAGGAGAGCATTTATTAAGTACTTACTATGTGCCAGGCACTGTGATAAGAGCTTTACAAATATTTCTCATTTGATCTTCACAATGATCCTGAGACATGTATCTCTTGACAAAATAGAAGTTCCTTAAGGGGAAAGATTATTTCATTTTTGTCTTTGCATTCTCAATGCCTAGCCCAGTGCCTGGTATATAGTAGACATTTAATAAATACTTGTTGGATGGTTGATTGATCTTTGACAAATAGTCATTCAAACTTCATTTGGAGACCACCAGTGATGGGAAGCTCACCACCTGGCGGAGAAGCCCACTCCACTTTTGGACAGTGCCAATTACTGGAGAGTTTTGCTTATGTTAAGTCTAAATCTGTCTCTATGTAGTTCCCACCCATTTGCCTCTAGTTCTCCCCTCTGGGGACATGTCAAAGCACTTTCATCCCTTTCCTATAAGATAGCATTTCAAATATTTGCATTCCTCCCCTCCCCACCCCCACTGCCAGGCTTATCTTCAAAATATTCCCAATTCCTTCAATTGCTTCTGGTATGGCATCATCTCTCAGTCTGTTGCCATCCTGGCTACCTTCCTCTGAATGTGTTTATTTGTTGATCTTCTTGAAATGTGGTGTCCCAAACTGAATACCAATGAGATGAGATATCTTCATATGTAGTGTGACCAAGCAAGAGAAATACAAGACGATCACCTCCTTTGTTCCAGACACTATTAAGTGTCATTAATGTAGCCTGAAATTGGGTGAGTTTTTAAAATACTTTGTTACACTTTTGACTCATATTAGGCTTATAGATCAATAAATCTTCTTCTGTATGAACTTCTGTATAGCCATTCTTCTCTTATGTGGCATTTGCACAGATGATATTTTTTTTATCCCAAATATAGAAATGTATAATTCTCCCCATTAGTCCAACATTTTATCCTGGTAAGATTTTTTTTCTTTTGGAACTGGATTCTGATCTTCAACTCATTAGCTAGTCCTGTAGCACCCCCCTCCACACACAAATGTTTGGGTAATCTGCAATTTTTGTAAACATACCATCCATACTTTTATCTAATCAGTGGATAAAAGTGTTGAACATCACAGTGCTATTCAACAAGACAGATTCTTGGTTCACTCCACTAGAGTACATGTACTGCTTTTTATGGTTATGTAAATGTTTCATGTGTTTTAGGGCAAACTGTAGGTTCCTTCAGGTCAGAGACTACCAGATCTTTTTTCAGTATCCTCTCATGGTGTATCTTAGCATAGTACTGGAGGCTTACTAGGTATTCTGTACATTTTAGTGCTATGAATGAATGAATGAATGAATTCAAAACTGACAGAAACAAATAAATAATACAGGATTTTCAAATAATAGCCCCCAACAGAGTAAAGAGCCTTTTGGTATCTCTAAAATCACATCAGGTAACTACCAATTCAAGTGTATGACTTCTGGGCTTCAGCTTTCTCATCTGTAAATTAAAAAAGGTCTTAAGAAGAATGAGATCACTGGTTCTTAACCTGGGCTCTATAGACTTTACCAATGGGTCAATGGATGGATATAAGGAGGTCCATGAACTTGTATGGGAAAACAATTACACTCTTATTTTCACTAACCTTTTATTTCCTTTGTAACCTTACATATTTTATTTTGTGCATTTAAAAACATTATTCTAAAAAGGGATACATAGACTATGCCAGACTGCCAAAGTAGTTCAATGGCACAAAAAGGTTAAAAATTCCTAAATTACATGGTTCCTAATGTCCCTTCTAGTATCCTATGGTTCTGTAATTTTGTGATTCAATTTAGCTTGTAGAGAAAACAACCTCTGACTATTATTATTCTATCCATTATTTTCTCCTATTTAAATTTTATTTTATTTTTAGATCTGCATTCTCTCCCTTCCACCTCCCCTCTCCAATTGAGAAAGCAATAAAAGCTAAACAAACTTGTTATAAACATATATAGTCAAACAAAACAGATTCACTCATTGGCCATGTCCAAAAAAAATGCATATCTCAATGTGAACTCTGAATCTATCAACTCTCTGTCAGGAGGTAGGTAGCATGCTTCATCTGAGTCCTCTGTAATTGTGGTTGGCCATTATATTTTGGGGGGTTCATAAGTCTTTCAAAGGTTTTATCCTTACAATGTTGCTTATTGTATAAATTGTTTTCCTGAGTCTGCTCACTTCATTTTGAATCAGTTCATACAAATCTTCCTAGGTTTCTCTGAAACCATCTTGTTCATCATTTCTTAAAAACACATTAGTATTTCATCATATACATATACAATGACTTGTTCCCCAATTAATGGGTACCCCCTTATATTTCAATTCTTTTCCACCACCAAAAGAGCTGCTATAAATATTTTTGTACATGTGGGTCCTTTTCCTCTTTCTTTGATTTCCTCTTTTGATTAACCTAATAGTCACTGTCTCAAAGGGTATACACAGTTTAGTAGTTTGGGGGGCATAGTTTCAAATTGCTTTCCAGAATGGCTGAACTAGCTCACAGCTCCACCAGCAGTACATTAAAGTGCCTGGTTTCCCATAGCCTCTCCAGCCTTTGTCATTTTCCTTTTTCATCAACTTTGCTGATACAGTAGGTGTGAAGTAGTTTTTTTAAATTTGCATTTCTCTAATTATTAGTATAGAGCTTTTTTCATGTGGCTTTCTTTCATGGCATACATATATTCACACACATACACACACATGCTCAATAAACTCCAATGGTTGCCTATCACCTCCTGGATCAAATATAAAATCCTCTGTTTGGCCTTCAAATCCCTTCATAATCTACCTCTCACACACCTTTCCAGTCTTCTTACAACTTATACTCATCATATTCCTGTATCCCTATACTCCTTAATCCAGTGACACGGGCCTATTCACAATTCCTTAAAAAAGATACTCTATCTCCTGATTTAGGACATTTTCATTGGTTGTCCCCCATGCCTGGAATGCTCTCCCTCCTCATCTCTACTTCCTGACTTCTCTGACTTCCTTCAAGTGACAGCCAACATCCTACCTTCTATTGGAAGCCTTTCCCAACCCCTCTTAATTCTAGTGCCTTTCCTATGTTAATCATTTCCTTTTTATTCTATATGTAGCTTGTCTGCACAAAGTTGTTTGCATGTTGCCTCTCCCATTAGATTGGGAGCTCCCTGAGAGCAGGAACTGTCTTTTGCCTTTCCTTGTATCCCCAGTGCTTAGCACAGTGCCTGAGCATAAAGTGGACATTTAATATGTAGGCATTTAATAAATGCCTATTGACTGACTGACACACACGTGAAGATCATTTGTCATCTCATTCAGGCATATAATCTTGTTGTTCAGTCATTTCAGTCATGTCTGGCTCTTTGTGACCCCATTATTTGAGTTTTCTTGGCAAAGATACTGCCATGGTTTACCATTTCCTTCTCTGGCTCATTTTTTCTAGCTCATTTTACAGAAAAGGAAACTGAGGTAAACAGGGGTAAGTGACTTGCCCAGGGTCACATAGCTAGTAAGTATCAGATCTTCCTGACTCCAAGTCCAGTGCTCTATCCACTGTGCCACCTAACTGCCAAGTGGGCGTATAGATCAGCAATAATTAATGTCCTTTCAATTGACTTTTCCAACAATATCTTTGATTTTTTCTAACCAATTATTCAGTATCTTCCCCTCTTTCATCTATAATGAAAATCAATCCTCAATGGCCTCAAAATTGTGACACCTTCAGTAAAACCTTCTTCTGGTCTAATATTTGGTCTGATCCAGCTGCTGTTCCTGTCTTTCTTTTCTTCCTAATTCAGTGTACTGGGCACCAAGACGTTGGCATCTAAATGTCATTGATGAAGAAAATAGGTTTTTTTTAATAAAAAATGCTGAAATATGCTCTGCTCCATTTTTCATATTTGTTAATATGTAGCCATTAAATAATAACATAAACTATAAATACGTGTACATACATATACACATATATGTATGTATGTATGCATATATTGGGAGGGGGGCTGGAAAGCTCTCAACTATGTACTCAAATGGATCTGTGATTTCTTCAATTCAGGAGTTCACTCCAATGATGCATATTGCGACTGCCTGCCCATCATGCCTGCCTATCCTATGTGATTCTCATCCATGTTCTTCTATAAGTCCACCACAAGAGGAGCACTCAATGTATTATAAGCCTTCCTTGCTTTCTCTTGACATCTCAAGGGCACTCTGTCTATCCACCGGTCATATCTTCTTTCTGCCTATATGATCATCCCATCTTCACTTTATGTCAGGTAATTTTTTGATAACATCTTTTATTCCTGTTCTTTGGAATTCTCCATTTGTTATATGTTGTAGCCTGTTCACATTCACCTTGAACTTTCCACTGCCTCTGTATAATGGGTATCTTTAATTCTTCAAAGGCAGTGTTGCTCTAGGTATCACTTCCATATAGTTACACTGGTAAAATGTTTATATTGAAAAGAAAGGCTTTTGCTATTGTGGGAAATTGGAGGTCAGTAAAAGTGCTTTGCAATTTCTGAAAAACAATCTAGACTTCTCTCCTCCTTTTAAATTCTTGGCATGATTCATTGTTCATTTGTATTGTCTATCCCAGACATATACTGTTGGAGAATTTCTATAGGGTGTCCCTTTGTATGCATGTTGAAATCTGAGCAATAGTCATTATTCATCCATTCCATTTTTTTATATGGATAACCATGTCAAATTTCTTTCAGTGATTCTAGATGTCTTCCAGGAGTCTCTGCAATGTTTTGAGGTTTGATGCAATCAACACAATGTCACCCACAAACTGGAGTATTCATAGGACTTCACCATCTACAACACCCATCCTCAACCTGGACTCTGTGCTGGATCTCCATCGTAAAAGTGAACATTTTTGATGAGCACATATCTCCTTGTCTTATGATTATTGGAGGGCAATTGAACATGTTATTTCTCTTGTTATATCTTCCAAAGAATCTTGAAGGATCTTGATAAGAGGATGGGAGACACCTTGTTGTAAAAGAGCCTTGAAGGTAGCATTTTTCTTCTACTGAGTCAAATGCTCATTTATAATTACAACAAATAAGCACAAAGGGATCTTATATTGTCTATATTGAATTGTGAGACTGGAAAGATGTGATACATTTCAAAATATTGTTTGGAATATTAAAAGTCAAGTATCAGACCATATATTGATTTGATTTGGAGAATCTTGTAAAGTTCTTCATAGAATTTCTCTACTATTTTGTCCTCAGCAACTGATGTTGGTATATAAGCTGCAAATATTTTGATGGTCTTGTCACAAATACTTATCATTAGTACTGTTATTATGTTATATTATTATTATATTATATATTATATTATACTCTTTGATGACCAAATGTCTCATTAAAGAACATTTCAGGTAGCTTTGAGGTCTAGTATAAAAACCACTCTGCCAAACCCTTTCCTTGCCTCTCCAAGGAGTATCTATGTGAATTGGAGCCCTCTGAGACCTGGACATGTGCAGACAGTGGCCCTATCATACTCTTGACCTCTAAAGCCTGCAATTCTAGAGAAAAATGAGAGAAGGCTTCCCTTGGGTAAGATCATTCTCTTTTTCCTGGTACAAGGTAAGACCTTATCTTGTTCCCATCTGAAGAGCTATTTACTTGTGAACATTTCCTGGAATATTCTAATTTGTACAACTCCAATTTTAGTTTGTTGTTCTGCTTGGATAAATGGGTTCACTTGCTATACATTATCTGTGATGGTCTCTAGTTTAACTAGCATTTGGTGGTGGGCAAAGTAAGCTGATGAGGCTAAGCTGACACCTACCCTTCCCATTAAGAGTGATCAGAGAAATGGCTTTCCTTTGGAACCCAGACTCTTATCCCTAGACCAGAGATATTCGACGAGTGGCAGTTAGATATTTCTAGCTTGATATCCCTGTTTAAGACTAGAGGCAAGACTACCCTATGCAAAGGTTGATCAGATCTCATAGCCTATCTAGCCATTCCAACTTTGAACTTCATCTATATAATTTAAACACTTCACACACATATCTTATATAAATACAAATTAGTCAAAGAGAAGGTAATTTTAGAGGCAAAGCATTAGCAGCTCAGGGAATCAGGAAAGGTTTCATTTAGAAGTTACATCTTGAAGGAAGAAAAGGATACTACAAGATAGAGGTGAAGAGGGAGTGAATTTAAGACATGAAGAATAACCAAAGGCATCAAGTCTGGAGAGGGAGTGTTATATATGAGGAACAGAGAGGAGCCCTGTTTGGATTGCAGGTTGCTAAAGGGCTAGTAATGTACAATGAGAAAATAGAAAAATGGGTTATAGAAAGGCGTTGTTATTGTTTGGGAGGCAATTGGGATTAAGTGACTTGCCCAGGCCGCACATCTAGTAAGGGTCTGAGGCCATATTTGAACTCAGGTCTATGCTGACTCCAGGGCCAGTGAGTTATCCACTCCTCCACCCAGTAGCCCCGATTGTGGAAAGATTTTGAAGTACTAGAACTCGCCTCTTGACAATATTCATTCAGTTACCTCTCACTATTCCTCATTTTCAATTAGGATGCATTGAGTGTCCCGCATAAGAAAGGCACTAGGCAACTACTTAGATTATACCAAAGACCCAGATACTATTCTCTTGAAATAAACCATTTGTCAAGACTGAAAAGGACTCTTGAGAGGTTAACTAGTTTATCTCCGTGCCTTTGGGCATGATCACAACCAAACCATTCCAAATGGATGAGCGTTTTTTGTGCTCCTAAAAATCCTCCAGAGAAACAGAGATGATAGTCTGATTTAGTCATGGATTCCAAGGTCTCACAAATTGTTGTGGTCAGAATGTTACTTCTTGTATCCTAAATTCCTCCTGGTGTGCTGTTTAATTAAGACAATTTGTTCCCATTCTGTCCAGGGGAAATGGAGAATAAACGGTCCCCATTCTTCACACAATTGACATCTCTCCATCAGTCCATCCATTCATTCAGCAGCTATTTATTGGCCCTGGGCAATGATTCTTATCCATAGAGTCTGTGAACTTGTTTTGTTTTTAAAGAAATATTTTTATAACAATATTTCAATATAATTGAATATATAACAATATATAATATAACTACATTTCAATTACATTTTAATATTTTTCCTTTGTAATCCTATGTATTTTATTTTATGCATTTAAAAAGATTATTTTGAGAAAGGGTCCATAGGCTTCACCAGACTGTCCAGGACACCCAGAAAAGGTCTAGAACTCAGAGGAAAGGAGCTATATAGTCTTTGGCAAGTCACTTTGCTTTTTTCAAGGGTAGGTCTAACTCTGCAGGTTCAAGTTTAATTTTTAGATGAAATGAGGCATCCATGGGTCATTGAACAATTAACAAAAAGAGGTTTCCTTGGCCCTAACATGACAAGGATATGCCGTGGATATAGCAGTGTCTAACTCGGTCTTTCACATGAAAGTGGGTCTGGTGGGCAGAGTAGTGCTTGGTAACTCAGGCAGTCTTTGGGCATCCCTACGAGGGTGAGACCTTTTGTGCCCTTAGGCAGAGAAGCTGATTGTTCAGTCTTCAGTGTGAGCATCTACAATTTGGAAATGGGCAACTGCTGCAATTTGGGTCTTCATTTATTGTCTAATAGAGTGTCTAGACTTGAGAAATTGATGGAGAAAATGTTAACAATGTAGATTAAACTTAAAAGTCTGTTCTGAATACACGTTTTTGGAGAATAGTTGTTAGACATTTACCAGCATCCCCATGACCCTAAGTGACCAGGAAGCCACATCAACAGAGTCAGAGTCCACTAGAAAACTGCCTCCAGGGAGGTGAAGCTTGAGCCTTGACTATCACTGTCTTGGGCCAATGAAATTCTAGGTTTTGTAGCCTTTTAGGGAAAATCTGATATAACCCATGTGGGCATAGGAGGAGAGTGTGAGGGAACACTGGTAGATAGTGGTCCTATCATAGCCCATACAAGTCTAATTTCCCTCATCTTTACCATAGGGGCAGTAGTGCTTGAGGCAGTTAGGTGGTACAATGGATAGCGTGCCAGGCATGGAAGAAGAAAGACCTGAGTTCAAATCCAACCTCAGACAGTTACCAGCTGTGTGACCCTAGACAAGTCACTTAATCCTGTTTACCTCAGTTTCCTCATTGGCAAATGAGCTAGAAAAGGAAATGGTAAACCACTCCACTATTTTTGCCAAGAAAACCCCAAATGGGGTCACAAAGAGTCACATACAACTGAAACAACTGAACAGCAATAGTGCTTACATTAGCAACCATCCAGGTGGCTGTGAAGAAAGTACCTTGTAAGAAATGGAAAAATTATAGCTGCTACTACTACTACTACTACTACTACTACTACTACTGCTGCTGCTACTACTACTACTACTGCTGCTGCTACTACTACATACTACATACTACAGTTACTTTGGGCAAGTCACTTTTCCTCTCTGGGTCTCAGGCTGTTCATCTCTAAAATGAGGAGGTTAGATGAGCTGATCTCTAAATCCCTTTCAGTTAGTTCTTAGATTCCACAGTGAGGTCCAGTCTACTGTATACAAGGCACTCTAGTGGCCCTTAGGGTGTTTCAAGCTGGAAGAAACCTCAAAAGCCATCTAATTCCATTTTGCTATTTTCTATTTGAGGAAATCAAAGACAAGAGAGGTTAAAGAACTCGCCCAAGTCTCCGCAGATAGCTTCAAAGACAAAACTCGAACCCAAGTCCTCTGATTCCTAGGGCAGATTTTCTTTCCACTCTACTGCACGTCCTACTTTCAGATCAGCTTACTTCATTGTCCTAAAATGTCTCTGAATTAAATACTCTAGGATCTCTAAGCTTTGTGCCTTCTAGCCCTGCCTCTAATTGACCATTGGGGTGGTCAGATCCACTACACTTAACGGTGTCTAGCCATCCACCCCATCACCCTTTGAGGAGCTAACTTCATGCTGATGGGGAAACCTCTATTGCTCCTCACTACACACAGAGAGAGGCTTCCCTTAGCCTTGCAATTTCTGACTTTGGACTTCTCTCTCTCCTCTGTAATTAGTGTCTATTTGTCTCCTTAACTTAAACTGGGTTTGAGCAATTTAGAGCCAGGGAGCCCATGTTATTTCAGTGAAGTGATAAAAAAAATGATATGTAATTGAAATCCTGTTCTGCTCCTCTGGGAACCTGGTATGTTGCTTCTCGCTGCTGAATGATAAAGATTCAAGGCCCTGATCACAGGCAGATAAGTAGGCTGGTTGATTAGGACCAGTCCCACAGGCAATCCCTAATCTACTAGTCTGTTTGTTAACTATCAGTCTTCTTGGGGTATTTGGTTTGCATAATGTGATAATATAATAATGCTCCAACTCTTTAAATGTGGAAATGAACCCACGTGGAGGACAAAGCAGCTGCAATAAGTATCTGCCCTTTCTGGTATAACTGAGCAATCAATTAATAAGTAAGTATTTAATGGTTACCTACTGGGTGCCCAGAGCTCTGGTCCAGGGTGTGGAGGATGTCACAGGTCTGTCCAACATATCTTCCAAGGATCAGATATGCAAATCTTTGTCTGAAAAGAGCTTACAGTCTGGGTCAGTGACAAATACTGGACCTGGGATTTCATTGCTATGGAGAACTTCTAGAAGGAACTCCTCTTACTCATGAAGATGGGTACCTTCTCTACAACTTACAGTACTGGAAAGTTGCCTAGGGTACTGAGAGGTTAAGTGATAAGTGATTGCCTTTGGTGACAGCAAGTATATGTCAGAAGAACTCAAAACCAAGTCTTCCTGGCCCCAAGGCTGGTCCTAACTACTCCAACATAAGAGGAAATAGCTGAATGAGAAGACAGTGACCTCATTCATATCGAGAGTGCTGGAGATGCTCTAAAACTCCGAATCTCAGAGTTGGAAATGACCCCAGAAGTCATTTAGTCTTATGCAAACCTGAATAAAACTGCCCTCTAGGTCATACCTGACAAGTGGCCAAGAAGCCTTTGCCTGAACACCTCTAGCTGAAGGGAACATTCCCTCTCCTCAGGCAGTCTATTCCACTTTGGGGACAGCTGCAATTAATAGGGATCCCCTCTTCCATCAAATCTACATGCCTGTTTTTCAGCTTCTACTTGTTGTATCTAGTACTGCCTTTAGGGTCCAAGCAGAAGTCCAATCTCTCTTCCACATGACAAGTCATCAAGGATTGAAGATAGCTCTTCTGTTTCCTCTTCTCTCTCACACTAAACAACCTCACTTCCTTCAACCATACCTTGTATTGTATGCCCATCATCATTCCTGGGGAAATAATAATAACAATAAACAATAATACTATGGAGCATTTATATAGCAATTTAAGGCTTGCAAAATAGTGTCCTTCCTCAAATGTGGCTCCTAGAAGTGAGCAGAATATTCCAAATGCAACTTGATCAGAACAAAGGGTAATGGGACTATCATTACTCTTGTTCTGGACACTCTCTCTCTAGTTATTTTTTAGTGTTATTGGTCTCCTTTGTTTTTCATACTACAGCTATTTCTTTTATATAGCCCTCCTCCATATCATGTTAAATCCTCCCTATGTTAACAAAGGAAAACAGTCAAGCAAAATCAACTTACAATTTTGGCTGATAATGTGTATTGTTGTTGCTATTCAGTTGTGTCCAATTCTATGTGACCCTGTAGACAAAGTCCATGGGGTTTTCTTGGTAAAGATACTGAAGTGGTTTGCCATTTCCTTCTTCAGTGAGTCTCCATTTTACAGAGGAGGAGCTAAGGCAAATAAAGATTAAGTGACTTGCCCAGGGTCATGCAGTTAGCAAGTGTCTGAGGCCATATTTGAACTCAGATCTTTCTGATTTCAGGCCAAGTGCTTTATCCACTGTACTACCTAGATACCCCTGATAATATGTACAATATTTCATTGTATTCCATACAAAATTATAGCACCCATAGTTCTTTACCGTTCTACCTAGAGGACAGAAATGTGTTTCATCATCTGTTCTCTGGGAGCAAGACTGGTCATTGTTATTGACCTGAGTCCTACGAGGTTTAGTGCTGCTTCTATCTATATTTTTGTACTAGTGTATATTGTGCTCTGATCATAGGAGCATGCAGAACATTTCATCAGAGGATAGAAGGATTTTTAGGTTTTAAAGATAGATATTTATGAAATTATCAGTCATATAAGGACCTTATTTTTATTCATCAAACTAAAAAAACTAAAACTTAACTGACTATATTTTCTTTGAATTAACAGCTAAACTTTACTAAAAATTGCAAACTTTAAATTGCTATGTAATTGAATTGAAATTGAATTTGCAAAGGGATCCTTTTGATCAAACACTTCTCCTTCCTCCAAAATATGTGACAACTTTTTCAGCCTTATCTTCTTGGAAAAAAATTTTTTCCAACTAGTCTCTACTCCCTTACCCCCAATTTTGCCATGAAGGGCCTGTGATAGAGTACAAGGACTGGGGTTCCAGAAGTGAATGCCTCTAAAATTTAGAATTTTGTTTTTTTTTCCTTTCTTACTTCTATTCACCAGACACCCAGGGTCATATACTATATATTATACCATGAAAAACAAAGTGGCTAGAAGAACTAAAAGGGGAAAAATTATCTAGTTGACTATTTATTGACGAAATACCAACCAGGTGGAGTCCCCAGCCAGGAAGTCTCTGGGGATAGGAAGAAGGAGGGCCAACACCTTCCTGACCCCAGCAGGAAAAAGGACAACCACTGGAACAATGTCATGGAAAGAGTCTAGAAGGCTGTTGTAGAGGGATCTTGGATTGCTCAGCAACCAAGTCACTAAATGTACCAGAGCGTCATGAGTGGGCATTGGCAAGAGTGTGGGAAAGGCTCCCCTCTCCCAGGCCCCACTGTGGTGAAAGGGATGCTGTCCTATACGCATGCCTATGCTTCCAGGACTGTGTACTGCCTGAACAATTCAACAACAACAACAACAGTTCCCAAAGATTCAAAACACTGAGCCTGAAACATAGTAGGTGCTAATAATTTTTAATTGATTGATTCTGCTATTTCTCTGAATTTCAAATTCACTATTTATTAAGGTACAATAATAAATTCACTACCATTACTTACCACAATTTGTTCAGTGATTCCCCAATTTATGGGCACCCTCTTTATTTCCATTTTTAAAAAAATCGCCACAAAAAAGTGCTGTTATGCATTTTTATTGTTATATAGGGGATGTTTTTTTTCTGCCTTTGAATTCTTTGGGGTGTATCTATCCAACATTGATTGCAATGGTAGAGAACTTCTAGACTTTTCATACTATGTTTCTATAGATTCAGCCTAAGACTGTGTGTGTGTGTGTGTGTGTGTGTGTGTGTGTGTGTGTTTGGCTGCCACATCACACTGCAGACTTACCTTGACCTTGTGGTTGTTAAGTTGATTTCAGTTGTGACTCCATTTGGGGTTTTCTTGGCAAAGATACTGGAGTGGTTTGTCATTTTTTTCTCCAGTTTATTTTATAGATGAGAAAACTAAGACAAACAGAGTCAATTGACTTGGCCAGGGTCACACAGCTCGTAAGTGTCTGAGACCAAATTTGAACTCAGGAAGATGAATCTTCCTGACTCCAGGCCTAGCACTCTATCCACTGTACCACCCAGCTGCACTTGCAGTCCATCAAAACACCCTGCTCTTTCTCACATGATTCAATGGACAGAAATGCCTTCTCTATATGTACTTGTATAATTGGGTTTTTTTTTTCAATCCAAATTGGGGATTTTACATTTATTTCTACTGAATTTCACCTCAGCAAGGCAGCTATAGTGTAGTGGGTAGAAAGATCTGCAGTCAAAAAGACCTGTGTTTGGGGCAGCTAGGTGGCACAGTGGATAGAGCACCAGCCCTGGATTCAGGAAGACCTGATTTCAGATCTGACCTCAGACACATAACACTTACTAGCTTTGTGACCCTGGCCAAGTCACTTAACCCCATTGCCTAACCAAAAAAAAAAAAAAAAAAAGACCTGTGTTCAAGTTCTTCCTCTGACACACTGTTGACTGTAAGGCCCTGGGTAAGCCACTGGGTAATCCCTTTGCCTTGCCCTGGGTAATTCAGTAAGCCTATACATTGAAAAGCCAGCAATGATCTGCATTCCTACAAGAAGGTTACTCATTGGAAGTTCCCTGCATCAATAAAATCAGAGGTCTTTTCAATTTTGTGTTTGACTTTTCTTAGAGTCAGCCCTTCATTCTAGCTTGTCAGGATACTTTTGTCTCCTGACTGTATCATCTAAAGTGTTTGCGAGCCCAGCTTTGTGTCATTGGCAAATTTGATAAGCGTGTCATGCATCCCTTCTTCCGAGTCAGTGATAAAGATGTTAAACAGCACAGGCCAAGGGTCTGAATTCTGAAGGGCACCACAAAAAGCCTCCCTCCAAGTGGAAATGGACTCATTAATGGCCACTCTTTGCCTTAAGTTACTAAGCCATTTTTGAATCCACTTAATTGTGTTAGGTAGATGAAAAAAGAGGGGGAGAGAGAGAGAGAGAGAGAGAGAGAGAGTTTTGAATCAACTTAGTTGTATTAGCTAGAAGAGGAGAGTACTTAGATGATAGATAGATAGATAGATAGATAGATAGATAGATAGATAGATAGAT
>NW_020951934.1:2340518-2375137 GCF_900497805.2 Vombatus ursinus
GATAGATAGATAGATAGATAGATAGATAGATAGATAGATAGATAGATAGATAGAGATAGGGCATTTATTAATTGTTTACTATGTGCCAATTACTATACTAAGTACTGGAGGTTTAATAACAAGCAAATAAGACATTTCCTCCTCTCAAGGAGTTTGTTATTGTTCAGTTGTATCTGACTCTCCATGACCCTCTCTGGGGTTTCCTTGGCAAAAAAAAATACTGAAGAGGGTTGCCATTTCCTTCTCTAGCTTACTTTACAGATGAGAAAACTGAGGCAAATGGGATTAAGTGACTCGAGCAGGGTTAGTAAGTGTCTGAGGTCATATTTGAACTCAGATGTGTCCTGACTCCAAGCCCAGCGCTCTGTCGACTGCACCACCTGGCTACCTAGCCAAACTTGGGGAGTTCACCTTCTAATTAAAGTGGAACTGGAAATGGTGGGAGGGATGGGAAGGAGGAGGAGGGCTATAATGAGGTTACTAAAGCTGTTGTGCAGGTGGAGCAGACCAGAGAGAGAGCTGGGGGTGAAATGAACAACTTGGCTGGGGTTCCTCAAGATATGGCAGCCCCAGGCAACAACTCACCAATCAGCAAGTGAGCCTCGTTACCATCTAGCCTATATCCTTTTATATCCTGTTCACAAAAACAGCCTCGGGTCTTGACTGAACAAAAACAGTTACTTTTTAGAACTTCATGACCCAGGAATCGTCTCCTGTAAATTGCACTGCCTGTAGGGTGGGCAGAGGGGACTGGCCCAATAGACGTCTGTGAAATAAAGCTGTCTACCCAAGCGGCCCATTGCCTGCCCTAACCTCTGTCCTTGCTCCTTGTCCTTGAATGTCAGACACCTAGAAGTGCATTAAATTAGGGTAACACTTGTTAATAAAATTTTTCTGTGCTTTTTACATTAAGTAAGGACAAATTCCCCTTAATCTTTGGAAGAGCAGGTTTGCACACAGGATTTTAGGGACCTTTTTGGACTGCATCATCATTAGGAATCAGCTGTCAATTATCCATTTGGTGATTACTCACAGAGTGAGTAGATTGTCTGCAGCAATTTTTCTCTCTCTCTCTCCCTCCTTATCTCTCTCTGTCTCCCTCTGTCTCTCTCTCTCCCTCTCTCTCTCTCTGTCCCTCTCTCTCTCTCTCTCTTCCCCCCTCTCCTTCTCTTCTTGCCTCATTCTTTTCTTCTCTCTCTCCTTTCTCTCCTCCTTCTTTCAACTTCTCTTTTCTTCCTTTTTTGTCTCTGTCTCTCCCCTTTCTCTCCTTTCTCTTTCTGTCCAACTCTGTCTCTGTCTCTGTTTCTGTCCCTGTTTCTCTTTTTGTGGGTGTCTGTATGTATGTCTCTGTGTCTGTCTGTCTGTCTGTATCTCTCTCTCTCTCTTCCTGCCACCCAGGATGTTAGTATGTTTCCAGTCTGCTTCTGCACTCCCATAGTTTGTGTTTATGCAGAGAATGGAGACTGATTTTCATCTCAGCCTAAACCAAACTTAATTGGGAAGACTAATCTTCTGGAAAACAAAGCAAAATTACACGATGAGAATAGAAAAAGCATGTATTACATGACCAAACAAACAAAGAAGACAGTCTCTTTTCCTGATGATCCGCTGATTTTGGATTATCCACGGCACTGCTATATTGTCCACTCCACAGACATACAATACCAGGACTGGAAGGGTCCTTAGGAGTGATTTAATCTCATTCCTTCAAATTCACAAGTGAAGAAACTGAGGTATTGAAAAGGGAAGTGAGCATCCAAGGTCACAGAGCTAGTTTTTTTGGCAGAGCTGGGGAGAGAGCTGAGATCTTTTCCCTCCTAGTCCACTGCTCTACACCTTTTTCACATCTAGTGCTCCAGATGCAAGGTGACTCTTTCAGCCATAGTCCATGCTGTCATTAGCTGGCTTGGATGGTAAGCCCCAAGAGGGCCATGGCCATGTCTATAGATCCTATTTTGTGCAGAACCCATTAGACTAACATGTTAGGGTAACAACAAGAACCCCTCAAGAGTAGGACACTGCCATTCTGTTCTTGGCATGATGTAGTACAGGGGTGGGGAACCTGTAGCCTTGGGGCCACATGTGGCTCTCTAGGTCCTCAAGTGCAGCCCTTTGACTGAATCCAAACTAAATCCCTTTAATAAAAGGATTTGTTCTGTAAAACTGGGACTCAGTCAAAAGGCTGCACCCAAGGACCTAGACCATATATGGCCTCAAGGCTACAGGTCTCCCATCCCTGATAGTAGAAAGAATTCTAGTCTGAAAGTCAGGAGGCCCAAGGTCTAGTCCCAGCCCCCCCCCCAACTTCTCTGTGTGATTCTGAGAGAGCTACCTCACCATCCTGGGCCTCGGGGTCCACATCTATAAAATAAGATAGGTATGAGCACCAAGGTCCCATCTGGCTCTACTATTCTGAGTCCATGGTTCTGTGGAATAAAGGGACACCCTACCTGAATAAAGCTTCCTAATTGGGTGGAGAGCTCTCATCCATCCCTAGCAGAAGGCTCACGAAGCAGCCCTCCTACCCCCTCCAGGGACAGGCATGTTGAGTGACTGATACCATTCTTCTTGATATGAATACGTGTCTAATCCATCCCAGGTCCTTCTTAAGCTCTTGGCCTCAATTATGTTCCGTGACCAGCGAGTGACGCAAATTAATTATCTGCTGGGAAAAGAGGGGTTTTCTTTTATCTGCTTGAAAATCGTCACCTTCTCATTTCTTGGTTTGGCCTTGCACGTTCTGGGAAAGGAAAAGGAAAATGGCTGCCAATTGGAGAGATAGGGGGATAGATGAAGAGGAAGAAGGAGGAGGAAAGTGTACAGAGGAGAGACAGGGAGGGGAGAAATGGCTACCTTCTATGGCAGGTTACTCTTCAAATTTTGTTTATCCTTTCCTACCTATCCCTTGCCCTAAGATGAAGCATGGTGTAGGGGTGCGTGAATTAGGCTGGGTTTCAGGAGGCCTAGGTTCTAGTCATTTAGGTGGAGCAGTGGATAGAGTGTTGATCTTTTGTTGTTCGGTCCTTTCAGTCATGTCTAACTCTTCCTGACCCAATTCGGGGTTTTCTTGGCAGAGAAACTACAGCTATTTGCCATTTCCTTCTCCAACTCATTTTACAGATAAGGAAACTGAGGCAACCAGGGTTAAGTGACTTGCCCATGGTCACATAGTAAGTGTCTAAGGCTGGATTTTAACTCAGGTCTTCCTGACTCCAGGGCCCATGTTCTATCCACTGCTCCACCTAGTAGCTCATAGAGTAGTGAACTAGGAATCAGGAAAACCTGAGTTCAAATCATGCTTCAAATGTGTCCCAGATGTGTGATTCTGCGAGAAATACTTAACCTCAGCCTCAATTTCCTAATCTATAGAATGGTGCTAATGATAATACTTATCCCAGAGGGGTTTTGTGAGGATCAAATGAGGTAACATATAAAGTGCATTTGTAAACGTTAAAGTACTACATAAATACTAATTATTATTATCATTATTATTACCATTATCATCATCTTCACCAGAAAGAGTATATAGCACAGAGGATTGTGTGGATCCAGGTCCAGAGGCCTGGAATCAGGAAGTCCTGAGTTCAAACCCAGACTCAGACACGTCATAGCTGTGTGACCCTGGGCAAGTCACTTAACCTCTGCCTCCATTTCCTCATCTGTAAAATGAGCTGGAGAAGGATATGGCAAGTCATACCAGTATCTTTCTCAAGAAAATCTCAAATGGGGTCACGAAGAGTCAGACACGACTGAAAAACGACTAAATAACAACAATGTGCTAACTTGGGAGTTAATAATGATAATAATAATAACATAGGAATAATTACAACACCTACAACATAGGGTTATTGTGAAGATCAAATGAGATGTTTGTGAAAAGCACATAACAAGATGCCTGACACCTATGTGGTGTTTCAACGCTTATTCTCTATCCTTCCTTCCCTTTCCTGCTCTATTAGTCCTATTTCTGCCACTGACATATCTATCATAGGAGAGAACAAGTCACTTTCCTCATCTATGAACTTCAGAGCTTAGAGTAGGTGGTTTCTAAGGTCCCAAGAGTCTATGGATTTGACCACTGGGCCTATTTGGTCTGGGCGTCCTTGAGAATGAAGGCTTCAATCAGTGCCAAGTGTAAGGGACCTTAGAGAGCGCTGAGTCCAAGACCCTCACTTCACACTCAGCATACTTCCGTTATAAGTCATGGCTCGGTTGTCTGCCTGTGGTTTATCCATGAGCATCATTGTTTTGCTTTTAGACTAACTTTTCCGAGCCACCTACAGACCTATCTTATGTCTGGACCACCTCTACGTGCCCTCAGATGGTGTGTGTTCAGGTCATGCATATTAATTTTAATATCAGCCCCAGTCAAATAGAATTAGGAAGATAAATCTTCTGGAAAAAAATGTAATAGGTTTCATTCTAAAACCAAATAGGACATATATATGTCATGGAAGCATAAGCTCATAGGATATAGAGCTGAAAGGACCTTAGCGATCCACTAGTTTAACTCTTTCCTCTTACAAATGAAGAAATTGAGGCCCAGATCTTACTTCCCTCCACGTATTCTGACACTGGCCTCATTTCTATTCCTTGTACAAAACACACTATCTCCAAGTTCTGGGCATTTTCCTTGGCTGTCTCCCAAGGCTGGAATTCCCTCCTTCTTCACATCTACCTCTTCACTTCCTTGGAAGTTTTTTCTGATCCCTCTTATTTCTAGTGCCTTCCCTCTGTCGATTATCTTCAAAATATCTTGTATGTAGCTTCTTTGTACATAGTTGTTTGCATGTTGTTTCCCACAAAGCTTATCAAGAGCAGGGACCGTCTTTTGCCTTTCTTTGTATCCCCAAGTGCTTAGCACAGTGCCTGGCATATAGTAGGTGCTTAATAAATGCTGTGGACTGACTGAAGCCCTTCAAGTCCTACAGTTAGTTAACAGCAGACCCAGAGCTAGGACCCAAGGACTATTATCCCAGCCTCCCTTGCCCACCATTGTCCACTGTTTAGGGAATGATTAGTTCAATGTTCTCTAAACATGTAAATATTATTCATTCCACTTACCACCGCCTGCCTCTCACTCCTAACCCCTTTTCACCTTCCTTCCCTTTCCTGAAGATGTGATTCTCACGGTTAGACAGACACTGATGCTTTTGATCATCAGGTATAAGGGTTCTGTCAGGAGCCCTCAGATGATGAAGCCCAGAAAAAAGAAACTGCATCAGATGCAGCTATGTGCGGCCTGAAAGGATTAAATGGGGTGCCAGAGTCAGAGCCACCTTAGAATGCAATTCATCAGCAGTGATTTCCTGGACCCCAACCTTGAACTCCGGGCTGGTGGCTGGACAGAGGCCCCAGTGGTGGTGGGGGGGGGGGAATCTTTGGTGGAGGAAAGAAGGTGTCACTGAACAAGCTGCTGTTTAAGATGGCATGGCATGGCACAATATAAAAAGCACATAACTTAGAGCTAAGGAAGAACTAAGTTCAAGTCTCACCCCTACTCTTTACCTGTAAGAGCTTCAGTTTCTCACTTCACTTCATCATTTACAAAATAATGTTAGGTATTATAGGATGAATGCCAAAGTATAATATGTTCCTATAAGAATAGTGTCAGGAGGGGCAGCTAGGTGGCACAGTGGATAGAGCACTGGCTCTGGAGTCAGGAGGACCTGAATTCAAATCCGACCTCAGACACTTGATCTCTTGATACTTACCAGCTGTGTGACTCTTGGCAAGTCACTTAACCCCAACTCCCTCACCAAAAAAAAAAAAGAATAGTGTCAGTAATGCTGAATCTCAGAATGTACTGAGGCTAGCAGGTAAAACTAAAGATATCCCCCAAAATCTAATAACTTTTTAAAAAATGCTATATTAAGGAAAGGAGGACTAAAGAAAGTTTAGGGCCATTACTCTGAGAGGATAGAATGATGATAATAGAGAGAAGACAGATGCTCATCTCTTATTTTGTTTCTCTTTTCTCTGCCAAGAAGTAAGATCTTTGGAGTGGAAAGGACAGAATAAAATGGCTACTAGAGAGTTGATGCCTAAGATAAGGGGGGACAGGGATAATAAGAGAGCATCTCATTGCCTTTTATGAGTTCGAGTCTCCAGGTGCAGATGAACTACATCCTTGGGTCCTGAGAGTGCTGGCAGAAGTGATTGCTGAGCTACTGTCAGTAATGTTTGAAAGATCACCAAGAAGGTGAGAAGTAAAAAAGCTAGAGAAGGACAAATGTTAGCCTGATTTTCAAAAGAAGAAGTGAATGAAATGTGCAAATCGTAGGTCAGTGGGGACAAGACACAAACACAGAACCTGTAAGTGCTACCTACAGAATTGCATGATATACTTCGTAAAATGGTCCAAAGCAAAGTGTTATGAGAAAGCTGAGGGGGGAAATGTGTTACTGACAGAGGCTATCAGGGAGGGCTTTCTGTACAAGGCAGCACATGAGGTGGACTTCGAAAACGAGCAGAAATTGGGACAGCCAAGTGTCTCAGTGGATAGAGCCCTGGGCTGGAATCAGGAAGATTCATCTTCATGTGTCCAAATCCGACCTCAGACACTTACTAGCTGTGTGATCCTGAGCAAGTCTCTTAACCCTGTCTGCCTCAGTTTCCTTATCTGTAAAATGAGCTGGAGAAGGAAATGGCAAACCTCTCCAATACCTTTGCCGAGAAAACTCCAAATGTAGTCATAGAGAGTCTGACATGACTGAAACAACTGAACAAGTGTTTACTGTGTTTACTAAGGTCTGGAAATAGGCCAAAAATAGGCCAAAAAAACCTCAATCCTTTTCTTCAGAGAGTTCACATTCTAATGACAAAAAAAAAAACTATGCAGGGGCAGCTAGGTGGTGCAATGAATAGAGCTCTGGCCTTGGAATCAGGAGGACCTGAGTTCAAATCCATCCTCAGACACTTAACACTTACTAGCTGTGTGACCCTGGGCAAGTCGCTTAACCCTGATCGCCTCACACAAAAAAAAAAAAGCTATGCAAGTGGACTTTCTCTCTCCCTTTCTCTCCCTCTCTTTTTTATATATACATATGTATATGCATGCATATGTATATGTATATGTGTATGTGTATGTATGTGTATATGTATATGTATAGACATACATACAGTTATCCCTTCCACATTACAACTTTCTGCATTGAAGTTTTGATGTATTTCAGGTGGCATAAGAAATTAAATGGGGATCTGGGGGGGAGTTTTGCAGAAGCCACAGATGACACACGAAAACCAGCAGACAACATAGGAAAACTTTAGAAACTCAGAAATGCATAAAATATATGTATAATACTATATAATATCAGCACATTTTATCTTTTAATACCATAATAATCCACACTTCTTCTCTGGTATGAAGGGAGGGCAAAAAAATTTTATGCAAATTTTCCAAATCATGGGAGCACCACATCCTTAATCTCTGTGATATGGAAGGGATAACTGTACCTAGTAATGTAGTCTAGAGAGAGAAAAAAAGGGGAGCAGCTAGGTGGCACAGTGGACAGAACCACCTCTGGACTGAGGAGGACCTGAGTTCAAATCTAGTCTCAGATACTTATCAGCTATGTTACCCTGGGTAAGTCACTTAATTGTCTCCAAAACAAACAAAAAATGAGCAGAAATTTAACAATGAAAGAGGAGGAGGAGGATATTCTAGTCGTATTGAATAGCATGATCACAAAGCATAGAGTCAAGAGAACACAGTGTTTGAACTATTAAGGACTACTCCTAGAATGACCTGTTGCAAAGGGCAGTTGTCATTGGGTTGATGTCAGCTTGGAAGGAGTCACTTTAATGAAGTGCCCCAGGATCTGAACTTGACCCTGTGCTGGTAAGTAATTTTAGCAATGACTTGGATAAAGGAATAGTTGGTATGTTTATTAGATGGCACTCCCCTCCCACACCAGCACTGACAGTAGCAGATTGGATCCCCATTCTCAAGGTATGCTGTGGGTCAATACTTCTAAAACTAAACAGGAGTTCTAAGTCACATATTTTGGGAAGGACATTGATAAGTTGGTAGGTGCCCAGGGGAGGGCAAACAGAATGGTGAAGGGCTCCAAACCCATGCCATATGATATGAGGTTCGATTGAAGTAACTGGGGATTTTTAGCCTGGAAAACAAAAGATGGAGGTGGGAGGGGGGGTGGTGACAGCTGTCTTTAAGTATTTGAAGGGTTGTAATGTGGGAAAAGGAATCATTTTGTTCTGTTTGGCCCTAGAGGGAAGAACTAAGAGTGATGGATAGAAGTTTCAAAGAAGCAAATTTGGGCCTGAGGTAAGGAAAAACTTTCTTCTTTTTTTAGTTTGCTTTTATTGATATATTTTGTTTTTACATCACTTTCATTTTCAAATATATCCCCCTCTTCTCCCCTCCCTGCCCCAGAGGACATCCCTTCTAACAAAGAATAAAAAAGAAAGAAAAATATCAGTTCAGCTAAACCAAATGATTAACACATTTACCAAGTTCAGTAGTATATATGGTATTCCACACACATAGCCCCTCACTTCTGCAAAGAAATAAGAGGGGTGTATTTTCTCAATTTTTCTCTGGCGTCAAACTTGGTCATTAAAATTACATAGCATTCTATGTTTTGGTTTTTTGCATCTACATTGTTGTAATCACGGTTATTGTATTCCTGGTTTTGCTTACTTGATTCCCGTATCAGTTCAAATAAATCTTCTTTTGTGTTTTTCAATTCTTTAGAGTCACTGATTCTTACTGAATAATAATAGGGAAAACCTTCCTAATAATGAGAATTATCCAAAAGCAGAGTGAACTCTCTCAGGAAGGATTGGGCTCCTTTTTATTGAGCATGTTCCAGCAGAGGTGGGATGACAACCTGTGGGGTCTGTAACCAATGAGATCATTGTTGAGTTATGCATTATACTATATGGCCTGAGGTTCCTTTCAGTTCTAAATCCTATAAGCTTAAGGCCTTATTTACCTACTCAGTGAGATTCTAAGGAGTCTGATTTTGTATGGAAGACTGCACAGCATTGTGGGTAATATGGCCTTGCTAAGTTCGAACTGCAGAGGGTAGCTTTCAGGATGCTCCAGTTCTCAGCCCATTTCAGTACTGCATCAGTTTGACACTAATCAGAGGACCTGAGTTCAAATCTTGCCTTTGATAGTTACCACCTGTGTGACCTTGGACAAGTCAGTCATTGAAGCTCCACAAGCTTCTACACCTGTAAAAGGTGAGATTCAGAGGGGTTGTTTCTAATTAAACATTTTTCATGGCTCAACCCAGGTGTGGATTCTCCAACACACAGAGACACAGACCAAATCAAAACCTCATAACTAAGTGGGGAATTGGGCTGGTTATGTTGGTCCTATGCCTTTCTTTAGAAAAACCATGGAAGGCAGAGGGAATGATGGTAGAAGTAAGATGGCCTCCATTGAAACTTACTTGGCCATTGACTGGACTTGGGGAACCCTGAGGATAATCCCACACTTGAATGGAATGGAGTGGATGAGAGGGAGCCTAAGAGGAGCTTTCTCAATCATTTCAACCCTCTCTTATGGGTATATATCACTGGTTGTGTTTCTGAGTCATATGTATTTTATATTTTTCTTCTACTTCATGTTTTGGGGTGAAAAAGAGGGTAGGGGTGTAATAAGGCATTGGAAGGCAATAAAGAAAGAACACTGAATTTGGAATTAGAGGATCAGGATCCAAATCCAGGTTTTATTGATTACCTAGGGACAAATCACTTATCCTCCCTGAGCCTCCATACCTTACTATGCAAAAGGAGGCAGCTGGATTAGAAGGTCCCTAAGTTTCCATCCATTTTTCTCCTGCCTTCCAAGTATCACAAGGGCCTATGTATAGGGATCAAGAGAACAGACAGTAAGGAATGGTTTTCAAAGGCACCAGGAAAACTGGACTCCTGGCATTCAGGCTCAACTTTCCTGCTTACACAGTACCCCTCCTAAGGTAAGCTTCACTGGCCCAGTGTCCTGACTATTGCTTTAAAATAGAATGTGTCAAAGTTGTTGATGCTAATCATCCAAATCTTAGGGGAGATCACAGGATTATAGAGATGGATGGAACCTTGACTGATATAAATGTATGCAATGTTTGCAAAATTTATTGACTATTTGTAGTTCAACTGCATCAAACCTCACAAGTTCAATTAATCAACGGATACTCATTTATTAAGTACTGGCTATGCATTAAGTACTGGGCAAATACAATAAATAGAACACTTTCTACTCACAAAGAGCTTATAAAAGGGAGACAAGAATATATATGTATATTGTTGTTGTTGAGTCATTTCAATCCTGTCTGACTCTCCATGACCCCATTGGGAGTTTTCTTGGTGAAGATAGTAGAGTAGTTTGCCATTTCCTTCTCCAGTTCATTTTACAGATGAGGAAACTGAGGCAGAGTTAAGAGAGTAACCCAGGGTCACACAGCCAGTAAGTATCTGAGACTGGATTTGAACTCAGGTCCTCCTGACTCCAGGCCTTCTGCTCAATCTACTAACTGCCATGTATTTTTGAAATGTATCCATGTATATGAATATATGTATAAATATATGTGCTTAAGAGTGATTGGAGGAAATAAATCATATTACCCCACTCAATTTAAAATAAGGGTCAATAAAAAATGTGTCAAGATGTTAAACCAAGGTACATTTTGTCAAATGAGAACAAATCTCAACTGTTCACTAGTTATGAGCAAGGCCTGGATGCCTCCCTAGGCATGAAAGGAAATCTGTTCAGATTGGCTGAGAGACTTGGTTCCCACCTCTGGGACCTATAAAAAAACCAGGCACTATTTGAGAACCTAAGATATTTGAGTGTCCATATCACACAGTTAACTCATATGAAGCTTGTGGTCCACAAGAACCTCCAGGTTCTTTTTATATTAATTGCTTTCTTCACACCCACCTGCACTTAATACAGTTGATTTTTTAAAAACCTAAGTATAAAGCATTGCATTGATTCCTACAAGTTTTATTTTGTTTGTTTTGGTTCTCCATTCTGGCTTATTGGGGTCTTTTGGGGATCCAGATTCCATCATCCAATGTATTAGCTATTCCTGCTATGCTGGAGTCACATTTGATAAATACACCATCTATATTTTCATCTCATTCATCAATAAAAGTTATTAAGAAAAGAGCCCTGGGACACTCCATTAGAGACCTCCCTCCAAGTTGAGATGGGTATCGATTGGCACTCTTTGGGTCTATCTGGTCATCAAGCCGATATCACAGTGTGTCATGAAGTCCATGTCTCTCCCCCCATCTTGATGAGTTGATTACAAGCCTTTTGGCTACATGCCTTGCTGAAACCCAGCTCTAAACTGTATCCATGATGTTCCCTTGACCTATTAGTCTAGTCACAACCTAGTATTCCTTTAAAAAAAGGAAACTACATTAGCCTGACATGACTCTTTCTTGAAGAATCCATTCTGGCTCCCAATAATCCCACCCCTCCCCACACACACAGACACATACACTTCTGCTACATGTTCACAAACTAACTCTTCAACTTTATTTTGTTCTCTGGTTTTACCAAGACATTACCTGGTTATGGTTTGATTTTTCCACCCTTTTTTTGCTGGTTTGGAATTAGAGCCAACATTTGTCCACCTCCTGTCCTAAAGCTCCACTTGCCACAACTCAATGATAACTGACAGCTGCAATCTCACCCCTGAATTCTTTCAGTTCCCTGGGATGTGGTTCTTCCAGGTCAGGTGACTTTAACTTATCCAGGGCAGCTTTTCACTTCTTTTTTTTTTTTTTTATCCTCTCCTAACTTATCTTGGGTTTCATTTTCTATTAGCCGTTTTTGGTCTGTTCTTCCTGGTCTGGATATTATTCTCCCCAGAAGAGAAACCCAAGAGTTGATTAGTTACGCCTTCTCTCTATTGTCCATTATCACCTTCCCATCCACACCAAGCAGGGGTCCTATCCCTTCCTTGATCTTCCACTTCCCCCTAACATGGATTTGAAAAAAAGCTCTTTGTATTGTCTGTAGCATTTATCAGGAGGCTCAGCTCATAGGAAGCTTTAGCCTTCCTGACACTATTCTTACATGATCTTGCTGTTCTTTTGTATTTGTCCGCACTTGCCTGCCCTCACTTCTATCCCTGTGCGTGTCCTTTTAAAACTTGAGTTCTGCAGTGAGCATCCAGTTCAGCCACCTCATTGGAATCGATCGTGATTGCATTACCAGAATTTCATTATCGACGGCCTCCATTCCTCTTGGACAGGCTTCCCTTTGAAAGCTTCAGGAATTGGGATCCTACCTATCCTAACTCTGAACTCTAATGTCCACTCTCCTCAAATTCAGGAGTACACATCTGACTATTTACGGTTTTCCCCAACTTATCTATCACTATGGTTATGTGGTCACTACTTCCCAAGTCCTTATGGGTCAGAATCAGGATCAGGAGCGTGGTTGTTCTCATTGCTTTCTAAACTTTCAGAAAGATAAAATCATCAATGAGGCAAATCAAATTTCTCTCATCTGTCCTGATTTATCAGAGAGAGAGAGAGAGAGAGAGAGAGATCTCTAGCAGAAGCTGAAGTCTTCCAACATTCAGTCTAGTCCAACAAGTATCTATAATTGTATATTTGTTATTGAAAGAAAGCAGAAGATAATAGATAGAGCGCTAACTATGGAGTCAGGGAGTTTGGGGTTCAAATCCTGCCTCAGTCATTTATTTGTGTGACCCTGGGTAAATCTTTGGGCTTCAGTTTCCTCATATGTAAAATGAAGGGGTTGGACTCAGTAACTTCTATAATTGCTATTTTACAAATGAGGAAACTGAGTCTCAAAGAGGTGAAGTCTTGCCCATTATTAAACAAATAGTAGGTAACAGATATCAGAAGTAGGATTTGAACCCTGGTAACTTTGAAATCTAAATCTATGATCCAACAACAACACATGTAAGACATGGGGTTACAAAGACAAAATGAAGACTTCAAGTAAGCTTCAAGCAGATTACAAGGAGCTTTTGTTTCTCAGGAATGAGGTATGCCAAGCTAACCTACTAAGGTGGCCAGGCTGTCCAATTATACGTTGTATTATTAGATTATATTTTTGATTGATAAATCTATAGTTTCCATGCCAACATTCATCCATTTTAGTAAGCAGCCCACCCTACTTATTTGACACTTTGCTTGCTTTCATCTCCAGCCATATTCCTTTGCCTTCAGCCCATAGCCATGTGGTCATTAATTCACACACGCATTCTAATAACCAGGCATCAAGGATCTGTCCTCTAGCCCTCGCCTTCTGGTGTATTGGGTTCAGTTCTGAATTCAATATTTTATGAAGAATAATGAATAAGCTGGAGAGTATCCAGAATATGACAACAAGTATAGTGAAGAGCCTTGATCTTATGCCATGTGACCAGTGGCTGAAGGCAAGGCAGGCAAGAAGCATTTATTAGGCACCTAGTATGTGCCAGACTCTGTGCTAAGTTCCAGGAATACAAATATAAGCCAAAAAGATAATCCCTGCCCTTGGGAGGAAGGGGAGAAGAGAAGGAACCCACAGAGGAACACGGTGTCCAGACAGGCAGAAGTATAGTCAAGGAGGCCCCAAAGAGTTGTCCCCAAAATGGATGCCCTAGAACACAGGCATCAAACACTCAGACCACATGCAACATTCCTTAACATGGCCCAAATAGATTAAAATGTAATTGTGAAATGTTTAACAAAATAAATAAAAATGCAATGGAACGTAGATAATGTTATCCTTATGTATGGTTTAGTGCACCATTTCTATTTAAGTTGGACCCTACTGCTCTGGAAGAAACAAGGATGATTAGCCTCTGAGGATGAAGACACTGGAATCAGCCATCCAGTTTGCTGAGAGAAATGACTATAGCCTTTTTTAGGGGCCACTTCTGGGGCTTACATCAGAAATTCCTTGTCAGATTTCTCCAGCTGACCCAGCAGCCATATACACATATACATGAACATATAGTACATATATGTATATGTAAGTATATGTATACATATGTGTATATGTGTATACACACATATATTCTCTAGTATTCTAATGTACTCCTTCTTGTATAGCATAAAACTATTTCTTAAAAAGTCTGGTGCCCAATATGAGCTAAGCTGATTGTCTCTATAGCTTGGGAATGGTGAGACTTTTGTACAATAGCTAAGTGGGAAGAATTGGTCAACAAGTCTTATGATCATAGTCCATGATAACCACCAAAAGACAAGGGCTGGAGAACAGGGGCCTTGATAGCTGGTTGATAGAAGTTCTGTGCGAATGAATGATGAAATCAATACAGGTTGAAGGGTGGGGAATATGATGAGACAGGAAATAGAGAGTGTCAGGTAAGTAAATTGGGCTGCTTACTAGAATGAATATTGGCATAGATCATAGATCATAGATTTATTCATCAACAAACATTTATTACTATGTTCCAGGCACATAGTGTAAGCACTAGAGATACAAAGAAAAAAAGACTGGTCCCTGCCCTCAAGAAGCTTGTATTCTAGTAAGGGAGACAACTTGTATGAATTAGAACATATGATAAATACAAAGCATATGGAAGATAACCCTAGAGGGAATGGTACTAGCAACTGGGGTTGAGGGAAAAGGGAACCAGGAAAACCCTAGAAGTGGCAGCTCTTGAGCTAAGTCTTTCAGGAAGCCAGTGAGAATATTCCAAGTGTGGAAAACAAGCAATGCAGAGGCACAGAGATGGGAGATTTTTTTTTGTATTTGAGGAATAGAAAGTAGGCCAGTATAGCTAAACAATAGAGTGTGCAGAGAAAGTAGAATTTAAGAAGACTGGAAAAGTATGAAAAAGCCATGTTGGAGAGTTTTAAATGCCAAACAAAAGACGCTATACTTAAATCTGGAGTTAATGGAGAGACACAAGACCTTACTGAGTAAAGGTTTGACATGGTCATGCCTACACTTTAGGAAAATTACTTTGACAGCTGTGTGAAGGATAGATTGGGGTAGGGTAAGATGAGGCAGGAAATGAAATTAGAAGGCTATTGCAATAGTCCAAGTGAGAGGTGATGAGACCTTAAACTAGAGTGGTGGCTATGTGAATGGAGAGGAGAAGATGTATATGAGAATTTTAAGGAGAGAAATGACAAGATCTGGCAATTGTTTGGATAGGCTGAGCAAGTGAGAAGGATGAGGTGAGGAGGAAATGGAGATTGTGTACATGAGCAACTGGAAGGATGAAGGTCCTGTTGACCATAAAAGGGAAGTTAACGAGTTACATTTTGGACATATTGAGTTTCAGGTGCCTAGAGGACATCCAGTTGAAAATATTCAACAGGCAATCTAAACCTCAGGAGAGACCCAAAGGCTAAATAAAATAGATCTAAGAGTTATCTGTACAGTGATGATAGTTGAATCTGTGGGACCTGATGAGATCACCAAGTGAGAGAGTAGAGAGAGAGAAAAGGGGAACCCAGCACACAGCCCTGGGGACACCCACACTTAGTGGATGTCACATAGATAAAGATCCAACAGAAGAGGCTGAGAAATATCAGTCAAACAGGAGGAAAACCAAGCAAGAACAGAGTCATGAAAACCCGGAGAGGAGAGGTATCCGGCAAGAGAAAGTGGTTATTAGTGCATCAGACACTGCGGAGAAGTCATGGAGGATGAGGGTAGAAGACAGCAGAAAGATAGCTAGTGCATAAGAAGGAAGATTTTGGTTTGGAGGCTATTGCAGACCATTTTTTTAAGCTGTTCCCCGGTTAGAATGTAAAATCCTTGGAAGTAGGGATTATTTCATTCTTTGTAATTATATTCTCCATTCCCTCCCTGCCTCCTTTGGATCCACTACATGTTTCCTATTGCATCAGGAGCCTATTGTGGGAAATGGCCCTGAGGCTACACATCCCAGGGTTGGTTTGTCAAGATCCATCCACCTTCATGACCTTCAGGAGAGAATGTAGTAGACAGGACAGGAGACTACTACACACCATGGCGACAGGAAATTCCATATGTGGGTATTGAATTGGGAGAGGCAGGGCAGGATTTGCTGGGCCAAGAGGATGGCAACCATTCATGATAATAATAATAAAAGCTGATGATGTGTATATTAATCATATGCAGTAGGTACTATAATTATTATTATTGCCATTTTACAAATGAGGAAACTGAGTCTCAAAGAGGTAAAGTGACTTGCCCATTATTAAACAAATAGCAGGTATCAGAGGTGGGATTGAAACCTGGTCTCATTTGACCTTCATTCTAGCCTTCTCTCCACTGTTCTGTGCTGCCTAAAAGGAAGGTAGAAAGAGAGACCTAGCAGTGGAGAAGAAACTGAGGCTTTAGCACCAAACCAAATTAAGGCTCTGGAGGGATACACCAAGCCAGAGAGGCAGTGAGTACAGAAATGTAGAAACTCCAAGGTCCAGTCAATTAATATTAGGGAGTGAGTGCATTCAGGAGGGAGGTCAAGCCTGGACCCAAAGCAAAGGTGTACATTCCAGAGGAACACTTCGGAATGGTCAGGGCAAGTGAGTTTTTTGCCTAGGTTTCATGCTTTAAGAAGGCTTTCTTTTAACAATGGGCTGCCAAATACTGGCCACACCTTCTTTTGTTCCTCCCTGGGGTCACTTTATAAAAATCCAGGATTCCAAGGGAGAAAGGCAAAGAGAGCTAGAGGATGAAATCCCAGGACAAAGAAACAGGGAAAGGAATCTAGGGGAACAAGGCCAAAGGGCTCAGGATTGAATGAAAGGAGGATACAAGGTCAAATTCAAGGTCTTTTTGACCTGGCTCAGAAAAGGAGAGATGATGTCCTTTCTTCTCTTTCCTCAAGTAGTATAAAGCTACCTTGGGGAGAGACACTATTAGGAACTATGAGTCAGAAAACCTATTCTCTCTCTCTCTCTCTTTCTCTCTCTCTCTCTCTGTTTTCCTTTTTAAAAAAGCTGGAAAAATGCCCTTAATTAAATTGCTTTTTATTTGGGAGCTGGCAACAGTGCTTTTGAGCATCAGGCAGGGGAAAGATGAAATGGAAAAAAACTTGTCAGATATCTCCCTATAAGGGTATGAAAGCAAAATCTGGAGGTGAAAGGTTAGGTGGGAGTGATCGCTTAGACTGAGAGAACTATCTGGAAGGCACTAATTGGGCAGAGGGAAGGAATCCCCGCAAGGAGGTGAAAAGCAGATAAACAGCTTCAGAACAAGGGGTCATCAGAGAGAAAGGAGATGGTGTTCTCCAAAGAGAGACCATGCTGGATATGAAGGGAGATTTCAAAATGAAACTGGGATAGGTCATTGTGGCTGGGTCCCCATGACCACTCTTCCCCAGGCTTGGGGCTCTGAGTGACCTCCTTTCTAGGGAGTCAACTTTGGGAGGCAGTGAGAGGATTCCTAGATGCAGCAGAGGAGCAGGCTGAGACAGGAGGACCTGCCATCTACATGCAGACTTTTGCCATTGAAGGGAGCTGAGAAGTGTCCTGGGGGAGGGGGTGATGCTAGGAATCAGAGAACAGAAAGAAGCCCCTCACTGCCTCTAGACAGGAGGAGAAGTTCAGTACAACCAAGCTGTACAAGGGAGGGGCCTTAGCAGACCAAAGCTCATTTCTCTAGATTATTTTTCCCTCTCAATTTTCAGCCATTAAAGCTGTTTTAATGAGAAAGATGGACCATATGGCCTGGAGCACATGTTCTCTCTGTTTACTCTGGGGCCCCTGTGGATGGGAGGCCCAAGGTAAGCACACAAAGCTGGAGATCTAGAAAGCTTTCCCAGTCCCTCCCGTTCTTCATGCCAGGTCTGTGTTCATAGTGCAGGGGTTCTCCACTTGGGGTCCACACATCTCCAAAGGGGCTGTGGATAGATATTAGGGAGTCCATGAATTTGGACCAGAAAAAAATTACATCTGTTTTTCAGTATTATTGGTTTCCTTTGTAATCCTACGTTGTATTTTATTTTATCCATTTAAAAACATGATTCTGAGGAGTACAAAGGCTGCACCAGACTGCTAAAGGGGTCCATGATATTAAAAAGCTAAAGAACTCCTGCTTTATGTATATACTGCAATAGCTCATGTGTATAATGCCTTAATATTTACAAAACACTTCCCTCACAACAGCTTTGTGAAATAAGTAGCATAAGTATTATTATCAGGTAGCTTATCTGGTCCTACATATATATTATTACACAGGACCAGCTAAGCAACTCAGTAGATAAAACACTGAACTTGGAGTCAGGAAGACACAGGTTCAAATCCAGCCTCAGGCACTTAATAGCTGTATGTCCTTGGGTGAATCACTTAACCTCTTCCTGCATCTATTTCTTCATCTGTAAAATGGGGATAATAATAGCACCTACTTCTCAAGGTTGTTGTGCGGATAAAATGAGACAACATTTGTAAAGTACTTTGTGAACCTTAAAGTACAATGTAAGTACTAGCTATAAAATTTTAGAGACATTAAGTCATTTGCCTATAGTCAATCCAAGTAAGAAATACTAGAACCCCAGACCTTTATATTTAGGGCTTTCTCCTTTCAATCCAGGATTCTTTCCACTATCCTGTGCTGCCTTATAATAATCTGCCCACATATGGTGTTTTAAGGTTCACAAGGCACATTTCTTAAGAAAATACTATGAAATAAATACTGCAAATATCATTATTCCCATTTTACAGATGGGGAAACAGAGGCTCAGAAATGTCAAATGATTTGCTCATGATGTAACAGAGCTAGGACTTCAACCCTGACTCAAAACCCATTCCTTTTATTGTACCAACTCTTGGGTAGGATTGAGTTGGAAAGATAGGTGGAGATGGGTAGGCTCTTTCCTTCCTTTGTACTTTCCACAAAGTTGACCTTCACGAGATAGAGGCAGTCATTTTTCAGTTGTGTCTGACTCTCTGTAACCCCATTTGGGAATTTCTTGGCAAAGATACTAGAGTGGTTTGCCATTTCCTACTCCAGCTCATTTAACAGTTGAAGAAGCTGAGGCAAACAGGGTTAAGTGACTTGCCCAGGGTTACACAGCCAGTAAGTGTCTGCGGCCAGATTTGAACTCAGGAAGAGGAGTTTTCCTGACCCCAGGCTCGGCATTCTATTCACTGAGCCACCTAGCTGCCCAGAGACAAATTTGGATCATAGATTTAGAGTTAAAAGGGACCTTAGAGGTTAATAATACCAAATGTTTCACTTTACAGATAAGGAAACCAAGATTTATACTTATATATTTTTCATATGTTTTATAGATAAGAAATCAAGATGGAAGGAAGAGACGACTTGAAAATGGCAGAGCTGTTTTGACCCAGATCCTCGGCCTCCAAAACCAGTACTCTTTCCTTTACAAGCCATAAGACAGGTGGAAGCAAGGTCTGGGTCCAGGCTTTATTTCATTTCAGTTTGACCCCAGCAGCAAGCTATACCATGGTCAGGAAATTGGAAATATTGTACCCTGATCCAGCCCCAAAGAATATCCCAGAGGCAACTTATGAATGAAACTGTATCTTAGGCCTTGATTTAAACCATCAGGTAAACATTAGCCAAGATTCTATCTTAGAGTATAACTCTACAAACCACAAAAAAAAAAAGTAGAAGAAGCCTGGGTCCACAGTGCACCACCTGGGGTCAGAGCTGCCTTGCAGTAAGTACTCTTTGCCTTGCTCTCAGAAGGAGGGAGCTGGTGATAAAGAAAGATCCATCCTTCACAAGCTGCCCCTCTTTGGAGACAAGTAGCAAAGCATTCTGTCTGGGAGTGGTTTCCTTCCCTCTGCTCCCTGTCCTGTCTTCCTCCCCCACTCCCTCACCCTATGCCTCAGATCAACTCCATCAAGAAACGAAGCTTCCCTTTGTGTTACTGCAGAGACACATCTCTTGCTGGAGCTCCCCTGGGACCTGCTTCGCCAACACACGAAACGCTTTCATGTTGCCGATGCGTTTAATGTGTGAGGGACCCTCTCAGTTCAAGGACGGCATTTTAAATTTGGGAGAAGATGGGAACAAAGTTTTGGTTGAAAGGGGATAAAAAAGGAAGAAGAAGAAACAGATTCTTGACAGACTTGAATGATAAAACATCATGACTGAGCCCGATTAAAGCAGCCAGCCCTGGAGGAGGCATAAAGAAAGGACCAAGTGGTTGGGAGTCTAGATTTGGGTCCCCATCATGACCCTGATCCTTTCCAGACTTGTGGAAGGAGGAAAGAAGGCTTAAGTAGGCAGAGGACCAAAGATGTTTGTTGACTGACTTTCCAGCACCCAGCACAATGCCTGGGAAATACCAGGCACTTGATAAATGCTTGTTGAAGGATTGATTGATGGGGCTAGCTGAGGGTCACATGAGGGAAAGAAGAGCAAGGTGAGATACAAAGGCCTATATCATTCTCTAGGCTAGCTCCTGGCTGAGAATGTCTGGAAGAAGGGGGAAAGGGGGACACTTTGGTGGAGTCTCACTACAAGCCTATTCTTTAGTAGGTGATCATTTCCCAAGGAAGTTTTAGAAAGGATCCATGTTTTGGGGAGGGGTTTGGACTAAATGACCTCTGAAGTCTTACCAATTTTGAAATTCTGGGGTCCTCAACTTTACCAACTCATATCTCTTGATTTGAATGCAGGGATTTCCCTCTACGCCATGCATGCAGAGTTTGATTGGAAAGACCAGTAGAGATGGATAGCCCGCTTTCTTTCTTTGCTCTTTCTGTCTAGATTGTGGGGCATAATTAAGATCATAGATTTAGAGCTGAAAAAGGATTTAGAAGTCATCAAGACCAACTCTCCCATTTTATGAATGAGGAAACAATAGCCTAGGGAGGTTAAGTGACTTGAAAAAAAAAATTCCAATAATGCCCTATCTACTCCAGGATCAAATATAAAATGCTATGGTGGTCAATCAACCAGCATTTATTAAGCACTGCAGATACACAAAGCTCTTCATAATCTGGCCCCCTCCTACCTTTAGAGTCTTCTTACACCTTACTCACCCTCACATATTCTGTGATCCAGTGACTCTGGCCTTCTTTCTGTTCCTCATACAAGATGCTCAATCTCTCAACGATGAGCATTTTCACTAGCTGTCCCCATACCTGGAATTCTCTCCCTTCTCATCCCTGCCTCCTGGCTTTCCTGGCTTTCTTGAAGTCCCAGCTAAAATGTCACCTTCTATAGGAAACTTTTCCTGATCCTCCTTTATGCTCATGTATTCTCTCTGTTGATTGTCTCCAATTTATCCTGTGTGTATCTTTTTTGTATATAGTTGGTTGCATGTTGCCTTGACCTAATATTAGACTACAAACTTCATGAGGGGAAAGAATGTTGTTGCCTTTCTTTGTATCCTCAAAGCTTAGCATAATGAAACATAATAGATGTTTAACAAATGCAGTTGTTACTGAAGGAAAGGTAAGAGATTGTGGCTTCTCTCGGGGCTTGCAAACTACAGTCCCCGTTAAAACCCAACTCTGCAGTGATCATGTGAGTGCACACACACACTTACACACACACACACATATATATCTATGCCCCTTACCGTGACATCGTGTCTGTGCAAATTGGATCTTTAATATCCTCGAGATAAATGGCTTCAGAAAGAACATGGATACAATAGCGTCTGTCTCTGAGTTAATATGATAGGCTCTGCCTCCCAAATTGGCTCAGAGAAATTAGCAGGAAGGAAGGAAGGATCAGATGAAATAATAAACCTGCTTACCTGCTCATTAATTTAATCTCCCCCTCCCCTTCTTTAGCTTCATGGTTTCGCTAACTATAAAATAACTAGAGAACTTCGAAGTCCTAGATGAAAGGGAAACTAGGTCTGGAAGCTGGAAGATTAAAGGAGAATTTTCAGGATTAGTCTTTGATTTTCTCCTCTCTTTTTTTTCTAAGTCTTGAAGGTGACTGTGAAACTTTTCCCCCTTTCCCTTCCACTACCCCTGTCCTCTCCTTGGTTCCTAGAGCTGGTCAGTCAGTGCCCAGCCTCCACTGGAACATATATCACAGATTATGAGCTGGAAGGGACCTTAGAGGCCATATTTCACTCTTTTCCTGGACAGATGGGAAACTGAGGATCAGAGAGGCTAAGTAATTTGTTCACAGTCATTAGACAAGAGGTTAATGGCAAAGTCGATGTTCAATCCCAGGTTCTCTGAATCCAAATTCAGTGTTCTTTTTTCCCCTAAATCATGCTGTTTTTGTAGCTTCCTTGGTAACTTGGAGGAAAGGAAAGGTAAGAGTATTTATTAAATGTCCTACTATGCATGAAGCACTGTGCAAAGTACTTTACAAATATCTCACTTGATCCTCATATCAACCCCTGAGGTAGGTGATACTATGATCTCGATTTTACAGTTGAGGAAACAGAGGTAGATGGACATTAAATGATTTGCCCAGGCTCACACAGCTATGAAATATCCAAGTACAGATTTGAACCCTGGTCTTCCTGACTCCAGATCCAGTGTTTTAACCATTGCTCCACCTAGCTGCCTCTGCTAGATGATGTGGGCTCTGAGGGAGTCTCCCAAGTTTCAATGAGACAATCACCTCCCTAATTCTGGATTCTTTGTTTTGCTATTAATGCCTTTGTAGAGTCAGACAACCTGGTTTTGAATCCTCATTTACTTGCTGGTTGACCTTTAATGGGTAAGACACTTAGCCCAAGTATCCTGACCTGTAAAATGGAAATAAGAATATTTGTCCTACTTACCTGGACTGTTAAGGTTCCAACAGAGCAGAGATTGTTGCATTCTTTGTATGTACATCCTCTGCATCTAGCACAGTTGCTGACAGAGAGTAAGTGGTTAATTAACATTTACTGATCTAGTAATGTAAAATGCTTTGTAGGCCTTAAAAGGGCATCAAATGTCAGCTGTGTTGTTGTTGACATACTTATTAAATACTGTCCTTCCCAGAGGCAGGGCTCTAGACCACTTGCCTGAGGAGTTAAGAGGTTACCCCTATTGAAGTCAAGTTTTTCAAGGAACTGTGAAGGATCAGCTCCTCAAAGCCCTAAAGCAGAATCTTGGCCAGACCTTAGGAGGATGGTTCTATGGGCTGGGCTGGGCTGGGCACTTGGAGAACAGACTGCTTTCTCCTGCCCAGATCTCTCCAGTAGCATCATCAGCTCTATGACAAAGGCAATTTAGGATCTCCATGGGGAGGAGAAAAGAGATGGAAATCTAATGCCCAGGGAAAGAGAGTGAGTTGAACCAGGTAGGAAGAAAATGCTCACTTTGCTAGGCCATCTCTGGCTCTTCTGGAAGGGGGTTGGCACAAATGATGAACAATCAGACAGGTCCCAGGTTGTCCTATTAACGAGGGTCAGTAGGACAGTTAAAAGAAACTAATCTGGAGACAGAAGTCCTGAGTTCTAGCTCTGCTCTGTCCTACCTATGCAAGCCTGATAAGATGAAGGCAAAAGGGAATATGGGGAGTTCATGTTGGGAAGGTATATTCAGGTGAGGAAATCTAATTGTTTCCAGATATGGCACAAGCTCAGACCCCAGCAGCTTGCTAGGCTGATGCAACTTCCCCACAGGGAGAAGATGGGAAGCCTGCTTCTGGGAGAATTATGACGACATGACTCAAAACCTTAGAGAGACCATGGAGCATTTGTGGACATCCTGTAACTGGTTGCAGTCCATTAACCACATGCTTGCAAAAAGTCTTTTTCGATTGGCTGCATGGCCAGAGCTGGACTTTGAAGGCTCTCTGCTTCCTTCAAAGAATCCACTCCCAGTGTCCAAGGAGGGAACCATGATGTGAGGGGGAAAGCCTTGAGGTCTTCTCTCCTCTGAGGCCATGTGGCCTTGGGAAATGGGTTGAACCTTGGCCTCTGCTTTTGTTCTTTTTCCTTTCAGGTGAAGAAGATTGGGGATTTTAATTCTTGTGAGTTAAAAAGGTCAAGAGGACTCTTTAGCATCCTAGAGGACTAGAGTCTGGATTCCAGAGCCAGCATAACATCAATGCCTCAGGAAAGAAGTAGTAACCTTTGGGAATGACCTTTGGGATCCTAGTCCAATGGTACCACTTAACTGGAAGACATGCTATCATTGGACATGAGATCAATGCTATATAGGAATTGAGCTAACCTGAGCATTTCCCCCATCCCAGAGACTAAGGTGACACAGGAGAGTATGCTCCCTAAGTTGTGGGGGGACATGTTTATGCATTTTTATTGTAATAGTTTTGATATAAATATCTCTCTGTAAAAAGCTAATTGATGGCAAGTGGTTAAATAGAACCAGAGCACTGGTCAATGGCCCCTGATAATTAACAAAGGCTAACAATTATATAATATTTACAAAGTACCAGGTACTGTGCTGAGCACTTTACAATTATTGTCTCATCTGATTCTCACAACAACCCTGGAAAATATATGCTATTATTATCCCCATTTTACAGATGTGGAAACCTAGGCAAACAGCATTTAAGTGACTTACCCAGTGTCACACAGCTAGGAAGTATCTGAGGCAAGATCTGAACTCATATCTTCCTGACTCCAGGCCCACTATGCCACTTAGCTGCTTACAATTGAGGGTAATGCAGAAACCAATGGGGAGTTTGAGCTAATTGCAGACAAAAGAGAAACCCCCAAAATGCCCTCAGAACCCTGGGGAGAATGCAGGTGTAGCCTACCTGGCTCTGTGAGAAAGAATCAGAGCATAGAAACTACATGAGAAGCAGACAGGTTACAGTTGGTAGCATTATGGGAAAACCAAAGGAGAAAGACACAGAAGTATTTGTCATTGGAATGAACTATGGACTGCCTGCACAGAAAATGGACATATATAAGAAGTTTGGAAAACAGATCACAGGCCTGATTAGTACTTGGGTTGGTCTTCAATTACAGGGTTATCTGCCGAAGCTCTGTCTATGCCAAAAAAAAGAACAGCTACTGAATTCCTTTCTTTCCTTAATAATAACTTCATCCTTTAAAATATTTAAAAATATTAATTAATTAAATTAATTTATTATTAATCATACAATTTATAATTAAATTAATTAGAAATAATATTAAAGATTTAAAATATAGAGGAAGCAACCATGGGAAATTCTATTCTAGATCTGACTCTCACCAACAAGGAGGAAATAGTTACTGGGATAGAAATGGTGGGAACCTTAGTGGGAAGTGACCACTCCCTCCTAGAGTTTTAATGGAAAAGGAGAAGAAATTTTTCTTTTCATCCCTTTTTAAACCTTTTTCTTGTCCAGAGTTTAGTACAGTGGATGTGTGTTCTGGAGGAGGGTGGGGAGTAAGGGGGT
The DNA here is from genome assembly GCF_900497805.2 of Vombatus ursinus. Classification (NCBI taxonomy): domain Eukaryota; kingdom Metazoa; phylum Chordata; class Mammalia; order Diprotodontia; family Vombatidae; genus Vombatus; species Vombatus ursinus. The sequence continues at coordinate 2,365,714 of NW_020951934.1, forward strand.
GGTGGAAAACCTGTGCATGTGCACAGTCTTCTTCACTCAGGAACCAATAATATCTAACTTAGGGGTGGTGTTCTTCTTCAGTCATTTTTCAGTCATGTACCACTCTTCATGACCCCATTTGGGATTTTTTTGTCAAAGATACTGGAGTGGTTTGCCATTTCCTTCTCCAGCTCACTTTACAGATGAGGTAACTGAGGCAAACAGGGTTAAGTGACTTGCCCTGGGTCACACAGCTTATAAGTGTATGAGGCTGAATTTGAACTCAGATTTTCCTGACTCCAGGCCCAGCACTCTATCCACTGTGCCACCTCGCTGCTCCTAACTTAAGGGTAGAAGCATGCTAAAGTTATTTGTGCTTTCCTGCGGCAAACTGGGACTTAGATAATAGTTTCTGAGAATGGACTTTCTTAGCTCAAGATATGGCAGTATCTGGAGAAATTATAGAAGTTTTTACAGAAGTACATGGAAGAAACAGACATGTGCTTAACCACATGGCCCTAGAGGGGATTTCATGGACAATGTTCTTGAATCCCAACCTATGCTGCAGAAGGGGAATTTTGATTTGCTGGGTAGGACCAGTATTGATGGTAGCATCATGAGCAAACACAAGTTTAGGGATTCTGGGATCAGACCTTTTAGAAGAGAGAAGGGGAGTTCATGATTAGAGGTCTTCCTACATAAAGAAGACAGCCCATGTTGGACCTGTAGCCATAGGAACAGTAAAGGCTAAAGCCATAAGGTAGGAAACAAAAGCTATGGACCTTGTCCACTTCCTCCTCATCACCACCTACTAATATAACCATGACTACTTTGTATAGTGTGGGCCAGTTCCTATTTAGCATTCCCAAAGTGTGTTTACTTTCAGTGAGGAGTCCAAACCACAGGTGGCCCTATAAATATTTGAGGGCCGTACAGAATACTGTTGGAGATCCAAGGATTCACTGATATGCAGAAGTGTCGTCCTGCAGCCAGCCCTAAGTTACTTCCATGAGCAACTGCATACAGACATGAATACATTGTCTGTACCTATGAAACAGGAGGAAGTAGTCACTTGGATGAAAATGGTGGGATTTGTTCTTTTGCATTTTTGCAGTGTGGAAGCAAAGGCAACCTCTATACATTTTTTTAAGGAAAGGAAAGCTAGACATAGTGTAACATGCATCTGAGATTTTGGGAGGTCAAATTTCAAAGGGTTCTGAGGAAAGATAGGTGGGATCCTGTAAGACTAAAATTCAAAGGAAAAAGTCAGCCCAAGAAGGATAGGAAACTCCCAAGGATGAAATTCTAAAGACACAGAAAAAGAATTCCGCTAAGAAGGCAGATTGGGAGTTGCCTGCAGAAACAAGTGTGGATGCTCAAGGAACTCACCCACCAATCGAGGTCTTAAAAAGATGTATTTCAGGGGGTAGCTAGGTGGCACAGTGGATAGAGCACCAGCCCTGAGTCAAGAGTACCTGAGTTCAAGTTTGGCCTCAGACCAAACACTTGACACTTAATAGTTGTGTGACCTTGGGCAAGTCACTTAACCCCAATTGCCTTAAAAAAAATGTATTTCAGAAAATGGAAGCAAGGTCAGGTAACAGAGGATAGATAGAAAGTATGGCCAAGCACAGTAGTGTCAGGAGTACTAAAGTGCAGAAGGAAATCAGGCTACTGAGGAAAACTAAGGACAAAAAAAAAAAGATTTGGGTTTTTTTAAAAGTCATATTGAGAAAAAGAATGGAATTTTTAAAAAAGGAAGAGGACCTGTGTTTAGGGTGGATGAGATAGTGATAACTGATAAGAGAGCAGTTCGATTGTTATCTTGAATCTCTTTTCTCTGCCAAAGAGAATGATCTTTTTACTGGAAAGGACATAAATAGCTAAAACCATGCTGAAACATAATATAAGTAAAGAAATAGTAAGCAAGCTTTTAGCAGCCCCCAATAAGTTTGAGGGGTGACTAGGTGATACAGTGGATGGAGCACTGGGCCACTTATCTTTCTGAGTTCAAATCTGGCCTCAGACACTTACTAGCTTTGAGACCCTTGGGCAAGTCACTTAACCCTGTTTGCCTCAGTTTCCGCAACTATAAAATGAGGTGGAGAAAGAAATAACAAATCACTTCTGTATCTTTGCCAAGAAAATTCCAAATGGAGTTACTAAGAGTTGGACACAACTTAAACAACTGAAGAACAAAAGAGTCTGAGTGAACAGGACCACATTAACCACACACCTGATTAGTGACAAAATTGGCAGATATGAATACTGAGCTACTATCATCTGAGAGATCATGGAGAATTATAGAGATACCATAGGACAAGAGAAAGACAAACACTGCCTTTGTTTTCACAAAAAAATGAAGAAAGAATGGAATCTGCAAACTATAGAAGAGAGAAGCTGACTTAAATTCCTGCAAAAATTCTAGAACATATTATTAAAGAGATGGTTAGGAAACATTTTGTAAAGGAAGATGTAATCCTAAAGAACCAAGAGGACTTCATCAAGCATAGGTCATTCCACATTAACCTTTGTTTCTTTTTTCATAGGACTGCTAAACTGGTAGATGAGGGTAATGCTGTAGATATAATTTAAAATAGATTTCATCAAAGGATTTAATAAAATGCCACATGCTGTTCTTATGGAAAAGATGGAGAAATGTGGGCTAGACAATAGTAAAATGAGATGTAAAATGTATGATGACCCCTTTGACATTGAGGAGAATGGACATGCTCCTTTGTCTTCTGGTACCACAAGAAGACAAGATAAATCAGAACAAATCAGAAACAGCAAACCTTGCCTAAATGGAAATGTTTTCTTGTAAATGGAGTTGACCACAAAAATGGGCAAATCACAAGTGTGCATGAAATGGATAGAATATATGGATGCTTTAATTATGTGTCAGCATTGTAACATAACAAGAATAGAACAAGATGCTACCAGTTGTAGGCAAGGGCTTCCTACTGATTTTTATCAGTTTCAAATCACAAAGCAACATATTGCAGAACAATGTAAGAAAATTATAGGATTTAATGTCATCGCTAAACAGATTAGATGAATTGCAAGCTGAAATCAAGGAGGTACTAAAATCTGAAGAGGGAAAAGTTGAAGAGCCTAAGGTCATTGAAAAGCTCCACTTAAAATGCAAGATCTAGTTGTGTCTAGGAAGAAAATAGATAACTAAAAGAACATCAATGGTTCAAATGATTTTGAAGAAGAAATGGAAAGTGATTTGATACTGGTTAAGAAATAGAAATAAAAAATAGGTCTGCTATAAAACTATGTATACCAAGTCTGTATCCCAAAGAGACTTTCAAAAGTGGGGGGAGGACCTATTTGTACAAAAATATTCATAGCAGCTCTTCTTGTGGTGGCAAAGAAATGGAAATTGAAGGAGTGTCCATCTACTTGGGAATGGCTGAAAAAGTTGTTATATACATGGTAAAAATGGAATACTATTGGTTTCAGAGAAACCAATGACAAGCAAGATGATTTCAGAAAAACCTGGAAAAACTTACATGAACTGATGCAAAGTGAAATGAGCAGAACCAGGAGAACATTGTATAAAGTAACAGCAACATTGTACGATGATCAGCTGTGAATGACTCAGCTATTCTCAGCAATACAATGATCCAAGATGATTCCAAAGGACTCATGATGAAAAATGCTATTCACCGTCAGAGAAAGAACTGATGTAGTCCGAGTGCAGACTGAAGCACGCTATTTTTCACTTTATTTTTTTAATGTTTTTTTTTCTCGGACTGTGTTTTGTTTTACAACATGACTAATATGGAAATATGTTTTGCTTGATTGCACATGTGTAACATATATCAAATTGCTTACTGTTCAGGAGGAGGGTCAAAGGAAGGGATGGAGGGAGAAAATTTGGAGTTCAAAATTTTTAAAAATGAATATTAAAAATTGATCTTATGTGTAAATGGGAATAAAAAATATTTTTTAAAAAAAGAAATAAATCTATTAGCAGAAGTGATGGGTACACAATATACAGAAGCTAGTGAACACAGCTGACTGACAAAAATTGCTGGGAAAACTGGAAAGTTTTTGGAAGAAACTAGGTATAGAACAACTTTTCACATCATATAAAGTGATAAGCTATAAATAGGTACACAACTTAGACATAAAAGGTAATATCACAAAAAAATTAGAGGAGTAATAAAGTCAATTCCTTTCACATCTATGAAGAGTGGATGAGTTCATGACCAAACAAGGACACAGAAGTTCACAGGAGATAAAAGGAAACAATTTTGATTTTATGAAATTTAAATATTTTTGCACAAACCAAACTAATGAAAGTAAAATTAGGAGGGAAGTAGGTAACTGGAAAAAAATCTTTGGAGCAAGTTTCTTTAATTAAGGTCTCATTTCCAAGATATATAGGGAATTGATTCAAATTATAAGAATAAGGCCTCATCTTAATTAATAAATGGTCAAAGGATATGAATAGTCAGTTTTCAGAGGAAAAAATCCAGGCTATCAGTAGCCATATGAAAAAAAAAACACTCCAAATCATTAATAATTAAAGAAGTGCAACTTAAAGCAACTGAGATTCCACCTCATACCCATTAGATTGGCAAAACTGACAAAAAGGGAAACTGATAGATGCTATGGGAAACCAGGAACATTAATGCATCATTGATAGAGCTGTGAACTGGACCAGGCATTCTGGAAAGCAATTTGGAACTATATCCAAAAAGTTACTAAACTATGAATACCATCTTACCCAGAAACACCATTATAGATACCAAAGGAAAAGATAAAAGAAAGAAGAAAAGTATGTACATATATATAGCTGATTTTTTTTTATGTTGGAAAAGAATTGGAAACTGAGGAGGCACCCATAAATTGGGGAATGCTTGAAGAAATTATGGTATATGAAGGTAATGGAATATTATTAGGCTGTGAAATGATGGAGGAATAGTTTCAGAGAAACCAAGAAAGAATTATATAAAGTAAAGCAGAGTAAAGTGAGCAGAACCAGAATAACAATTTATACAAAACCAACAATATTGCAAAACAAGCAACTTTAACAAACTTAAGAACTCTGACCAATGTAACAACCAACCATGATTCCAGAGGGCTTATGATGAAACATCCTAACCTCCTCCAGACAAAGAGGTGATGGATTCAGGGTACACACTGCAATATATATATGTGTGTGTATGTGTATGTACATACATGTGTGTATATGTATATGTATACATATATATATACATGTGTACATATATTTGACCTTGAACAATGCATGGATTTGATTTGCTTAACTATACCTATCTTTTATGTGGCTTTTTGTTTTTCTTTCTTTTTCAAAGTGGGGGAGAGAAGAGAGAATGAAAAAGAGAGAGGATAGCTTTTTTTTTCATTGAAAACAGGAAAATTAAATTTTAGAAAGAGAAAATGGACATCCATAGGAATTTCAAAACGCCCTTTTTGAGTTGATGGCACAAATCCAACCAACAAACAACTATACCAAAAAAGTGTAATTCAAAAAATGTACCATTTGTTATATTCAGCATGAAAAAAAATTGTTCTTCCATATGTGCCAAAAAGTTAAAAAGATTTCAGGACTAGCCCATGACAATGTGTGTGTGTGTGTGTTGTTCTTTACCATGGTAAGAATCAATCTAGAAAATATACAGCTATCATGAATATTCCTAAGGTCAGGCATCGAACATCACCATGACCAAAGTGACTTGAGAAAGCTATTGAAGTCCTGCAAAAAAGGAATTGGCAGATTATATCTAAATCTAGCCAGTCTGCACAGTAGAAAACTTGAATGCTATAGCACTCAATTAAAGGCAACCAAGAAGTATGTGGACAGGAATAAAAAACCAAAAGTATGTTATTATTTCTAGATTTCCTCAAGCAACATCCAAAAGCAGACATCAAGTTAAGACAACATAAGGAGTCCAAGCATAATAACAAAATAATAAGCAAAATAAACAATTCAACATCAAGCAAAAACTTTTCTATAGAGACCCGAGAAGCAAGAAAAAGAAAAAAAGAAGAAGAAAAGAGAGAACCCTTGACAAAAAAGGACATGGAAAATGTCTGGTCATTTCTGTGGTCTTAAGAAGTCTAATTAAATTAAATGGACAATTAAATGAAATAAACAAGATGGATCAAGGGAGTAAATGAACCCCTTCCATTATAGGCCAATTACATATTTATGTGCTTTATACAAAGCGTCTACAGCTTATATCATATGCAAAAAAAATTATAAATGCTCACAATAAAACACTACATTGGCTGAGGAGAAAAAAAAAGTATGTCAATAAATGCCAAGTATGTAAAGAGCATCTTACTATTGATTCAGTAATTATTGAATAAGCCACCAAAAGCTTTGTAATATTTGTAATTCTTCTGATGGTTATCTCAAAAGTTTTTGACCCAGTTCCATATTCATGTCTTATTCATGTCTTACAAATATATTAATAAAAAAAAAGTATAGTGAGATTGCTAGAGTATTTGATGTCCGCCCAGAAAACTGTTCTCTATTTTTAAAATTCCACCGACACAATAATGTCAAAAATGATGGATATAAAATGTGGAATATTTCAGAGGGGAGAGTTTAAGCACCCTTATGATTCTGCCTGGCCTTAAACCCAGTATCATCTCCCCTAAATAGAGCTGAGTATGCATTTCAAGTTAAAGAAGGAAGTTTTACCATAGCATCTTTTTAATCACTTGACTTACATGGATGTTATCGTTATATGGCTCTATCAAAAAAAAAAACATTAAACAGCTTATCTATCTCATGGAATTTTTCTCCAATGATATTGAAATGTCACTTGGACTTAAGTAAATAGACATTTATTAAGCACCTAATACATATGTGGCAGGCATAGTGCTAAGCGATAGGGATTCAAAGAAAAGTTATTTATTTTGTTTTGTTTTTAATCAGTCTTTGCTCTCAAGGAGTTCACAGTTTAATAAGAGAGACAGCATGCAAACAACTATGTACAAACATACAATATACACAGGATAAATTAGAGAGAAACTCAGAGGGAAGGCACAAATGTTAAGGAGAACTGGGAAAGGCTTCTTGTAGAAGGTGGGACTTTAGCTGAGACTTTGAAGGAAGCCAGGGAAGCCAGGAGATAGAGATAAGGACAGCTCCAGGCATGGGGGGCAACCTATGAAAATGCCTGGAGTTGGGAGATGAATGCTTTGTGTGAGGAACAGCAAGGAAGCTGGTGTAACTGAATCTCACAGTGTGTGGAATGAAGTAAGGTGTAAGAAGACTGGAAAGGTAGGAAGGTGCTAGGTTATGAACGGCTTTAAAGGGCAAACAGAGGATTTTCTATTTGATCCCAGAGGCAATAGGGAGCTCTTCAAATTTGCTGAATGAGGAGGTGACATACTGTACTTCAGGAAGATAAATTTGATAACAGAGTGGAAAACATACTGGAGAAGAGAGAGACTTAAGGTAGTGAGACCACCCAGAAGGTTATCACAGTAGTCCAAGTGTGAGATGATGGAGACTTCCAAGAGGGTAGTGGCAGTATCAGAGACAAAAATGGAGCATATACCAGACATATTATAAAGGTAGAAATGCCGAGATCTTATAATTGATTAGACTGGATAAATGCAAAAATTTTTATGTATGCCAAGGAAAGATAGAGACTGAAGGCTTCATGCTTCAATCTGGATGTCAAACTGAACCAATGGAAGAAGGCAACACTTAGAAATTCCTTGGTCTCTCCTAGGGAAGGTACATCAAGCATAAAGTTTTCAAAGAGAAAGCCACGGCAAAACCTGGGTGACCTTTTGGGCAAGTCACTTTACCTCTCTTGGTCTCCGGTTCCTCATCTGTGAAAGTATGTTGTTGGACTAAACTAGATTATCTGTGAGGTCCCTTCTAGCTTTATAACTATAATCTATATCTCAAGAGACATATTGGCACTTCAAAATCAGAGTCTAATTGGACAAATATATTTAAGGCAATTAATACTCATGAAATACCATTTGTAACAAAAACACTCTCACAACTATCAAATGAACCATAACATATTTGGAAAATGTACTAAGAAAAATCCTTACAATATTAACAAAACACATAGTCCTTTACCCTAAGGGAGCTTTGGAAAGATTAAGACTTCATTAACCAAAAGAGAGAAAGGATTTTTAGATATTCTTGGAGAACCTAATAGATTAAAAACTTAAAGAAAAACTCTTAGAACAAACAGACCTTACTTTGCTGAACAACAGTAAAGATCAAAAATGGGTACACACAACTAAATTTATCAGATGTAACCAAAAAGGGGTTTACTCTGGATAAATCTTTATAAAATGGCAAAGGTCTAGGAGTAGAATCAAAAGGCCCTCTATGGATGACAGCCACAGGAACTCAACTAACAATATGTTCACAAAGAAGTGTTAGACAAATGACTGAATAATGTGGATATGTTTATGTAAAGAAGAGGCTTATGTTAATTCAGAACCAGGTCTTCATCACCAAAAATTAGACAGGTTAACATTAAGGAGCCCAGATTTATTGGTCAATGCTAGCAAGACTATGTAAGGAAACAACAGAAACTATGCAACACATCACAGAAGGTTGCAAAAATGTAGCACCTATCTAACACTTAGCAAGACACAATTTAGGAGCAGGGATTATACATCAGAAGTTAGCCTCACTATCATCCATAACCTAACAAATGACAAATCCCCATACTATAATTACAGACCTCAAGAGATCCTATAGAATTAAACAAATATGCTCAACTAGAACCAGACTATTATCACAATGAGAACTATTACCCATCATCTCTTGAACACAATATTAATTCTTAAAATTGTGATGACCACTTCTTTTTTTTTGCAGTTGGGTTAAGTGACTTGTCCAACCTTACACAGCTAGTAAGTGTCAAGTGTTTGGTCTGAGGCCGGATTTGAACTCAGGTCCTCCTGATTTCAGGGCCGGTGCTCTATCCACTGCACCACCTAGCTGCCACCATGACAACTTTTTAAATAGCTGTCACCATACTAGAGTCTCATAATCTCCAAGCTACATGTGGTGGAGGAAGCTTTCCCAATATAGAGACCTAGAAGTCAAAATCATGTGGGAGCAGGTTGTGATATATTTTATCCCCATAGTTCTGTTTCCTACTGGAATGATTTTGAAGATGATTTCTGTCAGCCTAGAAGAAATAAGCTTGCATTCCAATACTTTCATTCAATTATGAAAAGTTGTTTTGTCCATGTAAGCATTAATTTACAGAACACTAAATATAAAAGAATAGCAAGATAGCTCCTTGTCCCAGAATCATTTCAATTTGGACTCTATTAAAAAGATAAGAATAACCAAATAACAACATTTTTCAAAATAATAATAATAGATTACCTATAGATAGACAGATAGATAGATAGATAGATAGATAGATAGATAGATAGATAGATAGATAGATAGATAGATAGATAGATA
>NW_020951934.1:2375147-2442262 GCF_900497805.2 Vombatus ursinus
ATAGATAGATAGATAGATAGATAGATAGATAGATAGATAGATAGATATAGGTATAGATTACCTTTATAACATCTCTCCCATATGCCCCTCGCAGAGCTGCCACCCTGGTGAACCCCTCATCACCTCAAGCCTGAACTATTAGTAGCCTGATGGTTGGTTTCTCTGCCCTAAGTCTCTCTACTCCAGTCCACCCTCGCTCAGCTATCAAACTAATCTTCCTATTGTGTAGATCTAACCACATCACCTCCCTGCTCAATATACTCCAGTGGCTCCCTATGACATCCAGGATCAAATATAAAATCCTATGTTTGGCTTTCTAAGTCCTTCAAAACCTAGCTCCCCATTCCCTAACTTTCTAGTCTTACATCTTACACCCTTCCATGTACTTTTTGATCCACTGATCCTGACCTCCTTGCACTTCCTCCCTGGGAGACAAGACACTCTATCTCCTGACCATAGGCATGTTCACTGGCTGTCCCTTATGGATGGCATTCTCTCTTTGGTCTCTACTTCCTGGCTTCCCTGACTTCCTTTAAGTGCATGCTAAAATCCAACCTTCTATAGGAAGCCTTGTCCTGATCTCTGATTCTAGTGCCTTTCCTCTCTTGATTAGTTCCTATTTATCCTATATATAGTTTGTTTGTACATAGTTTGGCTGTCCCGTTAGATTGTGAGCTCCTCAAGGGCACGGACTGTCTTTTACTTTTTTTTAAAACTTGGCACACTGTTGGTACTCAATAAATGTTTATTGACTGACTCATTTATATCATTTTCCCATACAGTATCTCGTTTAATCCTCACAACAACCCTTTGAGATAGGTACTGCAAACATAATTATCCATTTAGTACAAAATGGGAAACTGAAGTTGAGAGGTTAAGTTACTCACCAGTCACCCAGTTAGTAAGCAGCAGAGCTCATCTTCAAATCTAGGTCTTCTGATTCCAGGTTCAGTGCTTTTGCCCTAATACTTTTTAACCTTCACTTATCATGTATCTATGCCTGCTCTGGAACTGACTGATATGCCCCAAGGGGGTGCCTTGCTAGAGGATAGATTGAAACTAGGACTAAGAGTCTTCTTTCCCTGGGCGGTGGACAACAGCAGAGAAGGGGGTAGGATCAGCCCTTGGAGCTTCCCTTCACTGGAAACCTTACTCAGTTGACATAGCAGGTTGTTGGTCTGATTTGCAGCAGACTGGGAAGGCTCCATATTCAAAAATAATTTCCATTCAATGGCACAATCCCCAACATTCCATTATTAGAAACATATTCCTTCGTGTTAAACATTGTCCTTTCCAATTATCTCTTCTTTTGAGAGGAATCAAGTCACTAACAATTACATATGAATTAGTTTATCAGATCACTTCCTCCCTGACAGGAGAGACTTAAGGTAGCATGAGAACAGCAGGGGAAGGAAGCATTGGCAGAGGGTGGCAGAAACCTTGAAGATAAGCTTTGCCTACTTCAGAATTTTTCTTAGAAATCTGCTCTATTTCTCTGTTTTTTTTTCTTTTAGTGACTGTCCATTCCTCTCTGCCTCCTTCTCTTTCCTTATGTCAGATCCTTGGTTCTCAGTCTTTGCCGTTTAAATTGACTTGATCACTTAGACAGGGACAGGGATTGAATTGTCTCCTGCTTGTCAAATTGAGAACCCCATACACACACACACACACACACACACACACGTGTGTGTGTGTGCCAAACATAGGGCTATATGGAGTTATACTTGCCTGGGGAAAGATTTTTTTTTTTTGCTACCACTGTGTTTTCAGATATTCATTTTGGAACTTTTGAAAGGAGTCTCAGACCTGCAGTGGAAAATATACTTAACCCTCTTGAGTTGTGACCTGCATTTTAGAAGAACCTGTGGATCACCTGAAGGCCCCTCAGAGGCTGCCTGTGGGCTACATTTTGAAAACCATGGCTCTACATGGCTTTACTTTCTTTCCCCTTCTCCTGACTTCATTCTCCCACCCCAGTCCCTTTTAAGACACAGAATACTAAACTATATGCTTTGCAAACCCTGATACTCACATCTAAAGAACTCCTTATTGCATATGCAGAACCATCTCATCTGCTGCTTTTCCTAGAGATCAGTTATCTGAAATTAAGACAAGGAAGCCCTACCCTCACAACACAAAACATAAGGGAAAGAACATGAGATCTAGAGTCAGAAGTGGTGTGTTTAGTCATTTCAGTCGTGTCTGACTCTTCGTGACCCCATTTGGGGTTTTCTTGGCAAAGACGCTGGAGGAGTTTACTGTTTCCTTTTCCAGATCATTTTTACAGATGAGGAAACTGCATAGTTAAGTGACTTGCCCAGGGTCACACAGCTAGTAAGTGGCTAAGGCTGGATTTGAACCCAGGATCTTTCCTGATTCCAAGCCCAGCCTTCTGTTCACTGCACCACTTAGCTTACCTTTGGAGTCAAAGGACCTGAACTCAAACCTCAGCTCTGCTAATTACTTCCTCTGTGACTTTGGGTGAGTTATTTCCATTTTTTCCCTCAGTTTCTTCATCTGTAAAATGAGGGCATTGGATTAGATGGCCTTTAAGGTCCTTCCCAGCTCTCAATTTGTAAGTAGCATAGAAACAAATGAATTTAGCACCTAATTAGTCAGAATAATTAGTTCAAATAGGAAGCTACCAGATGGCAGCTCTTCTCCCCATCCCCCCATGGCTATACCCCAAGCGAGCTCCTCCCCAGCCTCATCCTACATGCCTTCTATCACCACCTTTTTTTTTTCTTAATGCCCAAGGCACAAAAATGGCTAGTAATGGCTCTAGGGTAGACTTCAGGACTTTCTGCTGTTCTCCAAAGTTTTCTCTCTAACAGTGTGAATGATTCATGCTTATGGAGAGGGTTGGTCTATGTGACACCTCCATAGTCTAAACTCCCATGATACTGTGAGACACCAAGTGGTTGAAGGAAGCCAGTGCCAGGGTGGTCTGCCAGCTCCCCCCACCTCCCAGCTGCTCTTCAGAAACCAAGCCCAAGCAGTACCTGTGCATCCCCTGAGAGAGATTTCCTTCACCTCTCATTAAAGAGGAAGAACAAGAAAGGAGAGGAGAGGAGAGGAGAGGAGAGGAGGGAGACCAGGCTGATTAACTAAGATCTCTAATGCCCTTTATGTTTTACACCTATGAGCAAAGCTCAGTTCAGAGACAACAGCTTCCTCATATCAAAGGCCCCTCTCTCTGGGTCTGAACTCCACAATCCCTTTGTGAATGCCAGGAGACCACAGCTAGTTTGTCTGAAGTGGTTCCTGCAGCCTCCTTGAAGAGAGGGGGAAGCCATGACTACAGGCAAGGGCACCAAGAATGGTGTCCTCAGTTCTTTGCTAATAGGAACTACTTCCAAAATTATCTACATGTGTACGGCTCCTAGATTTGAATGATGCCTTTCAAATGACTGCTACCATCGAAGCATTTCTGCCATATTCTACCAGCCTATTCCGTCTTCCCCTTCCTCCTCATCTCCGTCTCTGCACCCTCCTCCCTCTAAACCAATGAAATATCCATATTTTATGTACACTTCAAAAAGATCTGTGATTCCTTTGCATGGCTCCTCTCTCCACTAACACAGATTGTCACCTTTCATGCCTCAGTGTATGGTGCATGGTGCATGGTGAGTTACTGGGACAATGATAATTTCTCCTGGTGGTCAAACATCTAGTCTCTCCACACTTACCTAGGCTGATCCTTGGCCATCAGATCCACTAGCCCATCACCAGGCCTACACCTGAAACCTTTCTTGTTAGGGTCCAGATGCACCTGAGTGGACCTGCCTCTCACTCAAGGTGAATGGGACAATAGCAAGAATCAAAACTGGATCATCCATTCTAATGGAGAATAGCAGCAAAGGAAAACCCAGATAGTACGTAATTGAAAACCCATTTTCTGTTTGTCTTGGGAATTGGAGTACACGAATTCTCATTTCTGGTCAATTTGACTTCCAGATTAAGTTTCTCTTTCCACCAGGAATAGTATTTCATTGATGTAGGGAATTCCTGGTGAGAAATATAAATCAGCAAATACAATGTACTCCCCCCCCCTTCAGAGAATTGCCTGGGGCCACTGAGAGTTTAAACTGTTTGCCAAGGACACATTACCAGTAAGGGTCAGAGGTGGGACTTGAACTCAGGATCTCTCTCCACTGTGTTACACCATCTCTCTGGTTCCTCTTAGGCTCTTACATTGAGCTTTTTCCCCCTCCTCTCTGTATTGGCTGCTCTGTCTGGTTTCACCTCCTTGGACCACGATGCCCTTCCCAGGTTAAGCTCATCACCTCCACTCTCATCCCTATGCTGCTAACTCTAGCCTTAGATACCACCACCCTCAGCCTCCTCTCCCTTCACCCTAAAGAGCTGGAGGGTGGCATACCAAACTCCTCTCAGTGCCTTCTGCCCTCTAAGGGCAGAAACTAAACTTTTTGGCTCACTCAAGTCTACATCTGCTGCTCTTCCTTGTTTCAACTCCATGTAACAAGATACACCTATGCCGGCTATACTCCCTAGGCCTCCACTCCCACCCCATTACATATACACTGCCTTTCTGCCTCCTTTTGTGTGTTCTCTCCAGGTAGATTATAAGCTCCTTGAGGTCAGGGACTGTCTTTCTTTTTATTAATTGTACCCCACTGCTTAGCACAGTGCCTGGCACATACTAGGTGTTTAATAAATGTTTATCAGATTGGATTGGAGTTTGACTTTCCTAACCACACAGTGTTAGGTGAAAGGAGAGAAGTGATTCAGAAATGAGGCAGGTAAAGGAAGGGAAAGCCAGGCAACCTGGAATTTAAATTTTCTGGAAACAATCCAATGAATCCACACATACTTTTGAAGTATCTATTGAGTGCAGAGTGTGTCACCATTAGAATCTACTGTATCCCATTAGGTTGTGAGTTCCTTGAGGGCAGGGACTGGTTTGTTTGTTGTTTATTTCTGCCATTCTTTGTACTCACAATGACTAACACAATGCTGGCACATAGCAGACATGTAATTGTTGACTGTCTGGCTCACTTCAGAGCCCAGTGTTTGGTGTTATGTAGATTATTTTTAATTGAGATGAGAGATGATCCTGGGTCACAACGATTTTTACATTTAGCAATGAATAAGACAAGAGCCCAGACAGCCATAACAAAATATTATATGAAAAGTTCATTAGAAAATTATTTTAAAAATTTATGTAAAATATGAAGGAGAGGGTCACTACCAACCAGAGGGACCAGAATAGGTCTCCTGGAGGAGTTAACATTTGAGCTGGGCTTTAAAGGAGGAGAAGTAGTTCAAGAACTAAAATAATAAAGTGTAAAAGGAAAAGTAGAGCATTGTAGGCAAAGGGATTTGCTCCTTTGCTTCACAATTAAAGGCATGGAGACCTGAATGCATGTTTAAGGGGCAGAGAGTGTCTGCTAAATTTGCCAGAATGTAGAATGTGAGAATACTATAAGATAAAACTTCAAAAGCAAAGAAGCACCAAGTTATGAAGGGTCCTGAATGCTAAACAAAGGAGTCTAAACTTCATTTAGGTAATAGGGAGCAACCAATCCTTTTTTTTTTTTTTTTACTAGAGGAGTGACATCACCAGGTCTACACACAAGAACTATTATTCCAACAGTTCTATGTAGAGTGGATTGGGTGGAGGAAGTGGAGACAGGAAGAATTGTTAGAAGTTTACCAAGGGAATCATCTATACATGGAATAATTGAGATCTATCTTTATTTATAAGTTAACTTAATTGGCATTTCTTTTATCGAGCGAGTCTAGATATTTCACACTATCTTCTCAGTTCCCTCCTGGGGTACAGTTGAGATTACAGGGAGGTAGATATAAGGAAGAGCTTTATAACAATTGGACCTGTCCAGCAATTGAATAGGCTATGTTGGGAGGCATTGCTCAAGGGAAATGGCTGTTGGATTATCTACTCCTTGAAGTTATCTGTTTTCCTCCATTAGCAAATACAATTGTTTTGTCTTTTCCTTGTGTCCCACTGACCTTGAGAGACAGGCTCATTGTCTTTCTTTTTTCTTTGAAGTTTTTTTTCTAATTTATTCTTTATTTTTAACGTTCATTTAAAAAAATTTTTTATTTCAAATTTTCTCCCTCCCTCTGCCCCCCTATTGAGAAGACAAGAAATATGATATCAATTATACATGTGAAATCATACAAAATACATTTCATCATCAGCAATGTTGCTAAAAAAAGCAAAAGACATAAGGAAAATGAAAAATTATATATCCATTTGCACTCGGAGTTCATTAGTTGTCTCTCTGGAGGTGAATAGTATTTTCATCATAAGTCCTTTGAAATTGTCTTCCTGAGAATATCCAAGACATTCACAATTGTTCATCTTATAATATTGCTGTTACTGTGTACAATGTTTTCCTGGTTTTGCTCACTTCACTTTGCATCAGTTCATATAAGTCTTCCCAGGTTTTTGTGAAACCATCTTGCTCCTCATTTCTTAAATCACAATAGTATTCCATGTATACCATGTATACCACAAGTTGTTCAGCCATTCCCAAAGAGGCTCATCATCTTTTAGTCACTGGAAGCATTCAAATAGACTACCTGTTTGGAATATTGTTAGATCACATTGTTAAGTATATCTTCATCTAGCTCTTGAAGCATCTAAGTATATGCTTCATCTAGCTCTTGAAGAAGAATGGGACAGCCACTTAGTGGAAGCTTCTAATGGAGCAAGGATTTGGTATCATCCCCATTGGGCTCACCTCAAGGAGTAAAAGGTTTTGGATAGTGCACTGAGAGTAACTCTAAGTGGGTGGCAGTTATGGAGTTCATCTCTGCATCAACACAGGACAGATTGCATGCAAAGGCTTGTGACCCTTAACTACCTTAAAGCTGCCCCAATTCATGATGGACATTAGTTTCTGTGTTAGCAATAGTGGCATTGGTTCTATGGCCCTGCTATTCCTGATGTTTTCCTTCAAATATAAACCTGATCCTACTTTCTTCAGTAGAATGTATCATATATCTACTACAAAAATATAAGAGTGTCAGTGACTCCTCCAAAGATAGACCAGTTGTGAGTGTATGTGATTTATAAAAAGTATTCAACAGCTTATTTCACACACACAAATTTTCAAAGGATGAAAGATCTAAAGGCATATAACTCTGATAGGCAATATCTGTCTGGATTTAGAACACAGATTATCCCATGCTTTATTTGGGCTACATTGCAGAACAAGCCATTCAACCAACAAAGATACCCATGACACCACAAGCAAGGTCAGAGACCAAAGACCAATGACTAACTGCAGATCTCAATGTTTACCACATCTCTTAACCTCAACTGTTCTTTCCCAGCATTCATGCCACTGATTTTTTTCCCAAATACTCTCTTACTACTGTCATATGTGGGTAACCTAGGATTAGAGTCCCTACTCCAATTTAGTTATTCCATATAACTGTACAAGGTAGATAATGAGCATGGGACAGATTTTGGTTCACTCATCACAGAAGATGTACGATATGCAAAAGATTCACAGGAACCTATGAACAAATAAAAAAACATAAAGTATTTAATCCATCAGGTTCTCCTAGAACATATTTGAGGGACTTCTGGGGAACTAGCCCCTTTCACCCCAGTCCCGCACAATCCAAATAACTCATCACAAGGTTGGCATGGCATAGATCCTCTGTATATAAATACACACACACATGTACACACACGCCTTCTCATCATGACATGGTCTTAGCTGCAAGGCAATCATTTGTTGAAGACCGTCTTCCCTACCAGCCATGTTATTGAGGAAATATTCTCCCTCCAGGAAGTCAGTGCCCAATTCTCAAACTCAGAAACTGTTCATCTGTTGGGAAATACAGTCTGTATGGGAAAACCATTCTCAGGAATTCAAACCTCTGCCTGGTGCTCAGAGAAAGAAACATAAAGGAATAAAGAAGCGAGGAACTTGAAACCTATGACTTCTCCTCTTGGGTCAACTGGACAAACATAGGCAGCTTGCTATGTGCTTCTCCTGACAGTCGCCATTCTCTGCTCCTAGTGAAGAAGGGACGAATTCCTTTTGTTACCCTTTCCTTTTGACTCTGGCACTGAGCTACATGGGCACATCCATTAGACTTGATAGGTTATTTGTTGAGGCATGCCCTGCCAAGCAGTTTTGGTACTTCGGGCTAGATTTCTTCTTAAACATTCATGAAATGAGAATTCTGATCTTTACATGTAGAAGATAATAGGGTAAGGGAAGGGGGAGGGAAAGAAATAAATAGAGAAAGATAGATAGCACCTATTATGTGCCAGGAACTATACTAAGTGCTTTTACAAATATTACCACATTTGATCTATACATTTGACCCTATGAGGTCAGTGCTATTATTATCCCCATTGATGAGGAAACTGAGGCACAAAAAGGTTAGGTGACTTACCTGGAGTCATACTGCTAGGAAGTATCTGAAAGAAAACTTGAGTTCAGGTCTTCCTGACTACAGGCCCAGCAGTCTATCCACTGAACCTCCAGATACACTTAAAGAAGATGGGGGAATAGAGGTTAACCTTAAACCAAAATATAGGTTAGGTCAGGGGTAGGAAATCTGCAGCTTCAAGGCCACATGTGGCCCTCTAGGTCCTCAGGTGTAGCCCTTTGAATCCAAACTTCACATAACAAATTTCCTTAATAAAAAGGATTTGTTCTGTAAAACTTAGACTCAGTCAAAAGGTCACATCCAAGGACCTAGAAGGCCATATGTGGCCTCAAGGCCACAGGTTCCCCACCCCTGGGTTAGGTGCTTTCACTGGTAAAGGGCTAATGCTGTGTCTGTAGGTAGTTTAGAAACTTATCCTTGTAAGCACCTGTTACTTCCCCTGGCTTGGCCCAGCTCCCTCTAGACTTGATCTAGGGAGGGCTTACACTGTAAAAAGATCATCTGCATATGATAATAAATGCATTACAAATATGATTTGGTATTTTTCCAGAACTCCAGGAAAATACAAAAAAATATAGCTTGTGCTTCATTTTCCATTTAGATTTTTATCTCCTTCCCCCGTCACATGACACAAAAGGAAATACACTCCAATTATAGTCTAGAATACCTATCCTCAGAGAAATTGCAATTAAAAAGGCACAGGAATAAACCTCCAAACTGTAGTTCACTGTTCGAGGGGAAAAGGTCAGCTGTCTCCATGCCTGGTAGCAGAAGCCACTGCCCTATTAATGGCTAAGTTCACACTTCTACATTTCCCTAGGGAACAGATACTCTTAGAAGCCTTTGGCAGAGTTGAGCTCTATCATTTATTGTCCCAATATCACAGTCACAGATGGTAGAATACACTTTTGCGACCCCCAGAGTGGGGGGTTAAATTCATCAGAGTATCCAGGAGCCATCTTGATCTTCTCCCAGAGATGGCTGTTTGCTCTCTCTCCACCACCTCTCAACTTGGAATCTCCACCAAATACCTTACTGTCTGAACCTTCCCGTTCAGCTTGCCATACAAGATCTTTCTGTTGACTCTAGCATACTGGTGACTGTAGCCTCTTGGGGGAAGAGGAGGGGAGGAGGGAAGGGGAGAGGGAGAGAAAAAGAGAGACAGAGACAAAGAGAAAAGAGAGGAAGAGAAGAGATAGACAGAGAGAGAAAGAGACAGACAGACAGACAGGCTACATTTATATTAATATTACCTCCTCCAACTGATGGGGTGTTCAGGCCCCAGCCCTAAGATCATGTCTCTGGGAGCCTACCAATTTCTCAGTAGGCCCTTGTCCTGTGAGAAAATTTTCTCTTGCTGCAGAACACATTCTTTTATCAGAACTGACAGAGGGGTGCCTGGCCAGAGGATTTTTGCTCCTGGCTGGCCCAAGAACTCTTCCTCCCACCAGATCCCCAAGGTCCGTGCCTCTGACAACCCCTCAATGTCTGGTATACTCCCTACACTTTCCTATCCATAGGTCCCAAAGATACCTGGACCCTTAGATTACCTAATTAGTATCCCTGGCATTCCTTCCCCATACCCCTTTTCCATATAAACCCCAGCACCATCCTCAGTCTCTTGCAAGCTCCCTTAAGGACAATTGCCCACTTTTACTGAAGTGTTATAATAAACTCTTTGCCACTTGACTAAGAGAAGGCTTGAGTGTGTGAATTCATTCTAGGTTAACTCTTCCTTGGCACTCTTGGGGACCCAGCACCCAAAATCTCATAACCACAAAATTATCCTTGTCTGGCAGAACTTATAGTGTGAGTAAGGCATGATCTTGCTCTCTGTTACATAGTATTTAACATGGTATCCTTGTCCTATACAGGTACCAAAATATTATCCAGAAGAAGCTCCAAATGCTGGTAAAAGAATTTCCCACTGACTTTCATTGCAATACTCTACCACCATTAAGGCAGGTGGGTAGAGTGCCAGGTCTGGATGTTGAAAGATTCATCTTCCTAAGTTCAAATCTGGCCTCAGACACATACTAGCTGTGACCCTGGGCAAGTCATTTAACCCTGTTTGCCTCAGTTTCCTCATCTGTAAAATGAACTGGAGAAGGAAATGGCAAACTATAAGAAAACCCTAAATGGAGTCACAAGGAATCAACACGACTAAACAACTGAACAATAACAACAAAGAGATATGATGCTCTTCCTAAAAAAGAAGAGAGCTGAACTTTCTGAATAGAAAGCAGTGACTTATCCCTAAAGGACCGATGATATGAATAGCTAGGTGAGAATGGATCTATTAAGGGCCAGAAGATGGTTAAGCAAGTAGTAATGGATGGTGACTCCCTATCAAGAGAGACTGAGGTTTTTTTTAGGTGGGGGCAACAGAAAGTTCTGCTGTCATCCCAGATCATGCCAGAATCTTCCAAGAGTTACCAGCCTAGATGACAACTATCCACTTATGATGATTTGAGTAGAGACAAATGATATTGCCATAATAAATCTAGCATTCCTAAAGATTAGGAAGTCTTGAGCAAGAGATTGAATTCCTTGGGGTCACAGGTGGTGTTTTTAATCATTGATCAAAAAGAAGGCAAGAGCTTCAGAAGAGAAAGGCAAATTTAGTAATTGAACAGTGAACTAAGATGCTGTCTAAGAAATACTAAATACTGGAAGGGCAGACTTCTGTCCAGGAAAAAGAATATTTAATGGGAACTGGTAAAACTGTATTTATGAAGAATCTTACAAGTTTAATCCAAAGGTCTTTAACCTATGAAGAAAAGGAGGAGAAAAAATAACTGACCATATAGATCCACCAAGTTATATACCACAAAATATATGAAGAATATTAATAGAGATACCCAGAAGATCATGAGAGACAAAATCCAAGAAAGGAGACAACAGTGAAACCTATATCATAGCTACCTACTAATAAATGAATGGATTATGGATAACAAGCAAAGTTACCAAATTTGATTTCACAGATATCATGGACACTTGGTAGTGTAAGATCCATTACTAGAACGTGACCCTAGAAAAATAGATGTTATTCAAAAGTAACAGACATTAAAAAAGAGATGAGAAGATAGAAGAGTACCATTGTAAGTGTTCAAATATTCAAATGGATCTTTGATACATTGATTCAAAAGTTTCCTCCCATAGTATAGATAAGCTATTTTTTTAATTAATTTATTTTTAGTTTTCAATATTCACTTCCATAAGCTTTTGAGTTTTAAATTTTCTCCACCTCTCTCCCCAAGACAGCGTGCATGATACAGGCTCTACATATACATTCCTATTAAACATATTTTCACATTAGTCATGTTGTAAAGAAGAATTAGAACCAATGGGAGGAACCACAAGAAAGAAGAAACAAAACAAAACAGAAGAAAAAAAAGACCAAATAGTATGCTTCGATCTGCATTCAAACTCCATAGTTCTCTCTCTGGATGCGGATAGTATCTTCCATCATGAGACTTTTGGAAATGTCTTAGATCCTTGCATTGCTGAGAAGAGCTAAGTCTATCAAAGATAACCATCGCACAATGTGACTGTTACTGTGTACAACATTCTCCTGGTTCTGCTCACTTCACTCAGCATCAGTCCATACAAGTCTTTCCAGGTTTTTCTGAAGGCCACTGCTCATCATTTCTTATAGCACAATAGTATTCCATTCCATTCATATATCACAACTTGTTCAGCCATTCCCCAATTGATGGGCATCCCCTCAATTTCCAATTCTTTGCCACCACAGAGAGAGCTGCTATAAATATTTTTGCACATGTGGGTCATTTTCCTATTTTTATGATCTCTTTGGGATACAGCCCTAGAAGTGCTATTGCTGGGTCAAAAGATATGCACACTGTTATAGCTCTTTGGGCATAGTTGCAAATTGCTCTCCAAAATGGTTGGATCAGTTCACAACTCCACCAACAATGCATTAGTGTTCCAATTTTCCTACATCTTCTCCAAAATGTATCATTTTCTTGTTTTGTCATGTTGACCAATCTAATAGGTGTGAAGTGGTACCTCAGAGTTGTTTTGATTTGCATTTCTCTAATCAATAGTGATTTAGTGCATTTTTTTCCTATGACTACAGATAGCTTTAACTTCTTCGTCTGAAAAATGCCTGTTCATATCCTTTGACCATTGATCAATTGGGGAATGACTTGTATTCTTATAAATTTGACTTAGTTCTTTATGTATTTTAGAAATGAGGCCTTTATCAAAGACACTGGCTGTAAAATTTTTTTCCCAGTTTTCTGCTTCCCTCCTAAACTTGATTGCATTGTCTTTGTTTGTGCAGAAACTTTTAAATTTAATATAATCAAAATTATCCATTTTGCATTTCATAATGTTTTCTATCTCCTGTTGGTCATAAATTCTTCTGTTCTCCATAAATCTGACAGGTAAACTATTCCTTGCTCTTCCAGTTTGCTTATAGTATCAGACTTTATATCTAAATCATGAATACATTTTGACTTTATTTTGGTATATGGTGGAAGATTTTGGTCTATCCCTAGTTTCTGCAATACTCTTTTCCAGTTTTCCCAGCCATTTTTTTTTGTCAAATAGTGAGTTCTTAGCCCAAAAGCTGGGGTCCTTGGGTTTATCAAACAGTAGATCACCATAGTCATTGACTACTGTCTCTTGCGTACCTAACCTATTCCACTGATCCACCACTCTATTTTTTAGCCAGTACCAAGTAGTTTTGATGATTAGCACTTTATAATACAATTTAAGATCTGGAATAGCTAGGCCACCTTCCCTGGTATTTCTTTTCATTAGTTCCCTTGATATTCTGTACTTTTGTTCTTCCAAATGAATTTTGTTTTTATTTTTTCTAGCTCTATAAAATAATTTTTTGGTAGTTTGGTTGGTATGGCACTGAATAAGTAAATTAACTTTGGTAGAATTGTCATTTTTATTATATGAGCTCGGACTACCCACGAACAACTGATGTTTTTCCAGTTATTTAGATCTGACTTTATTTGTGTAAAAAGTGTTTTGTAATTGTGTCCATATAGTTCCTGGGTTTTGTTTTGGCATGTAGACTCCCAAATATTTTATAATGTTTTATAATAACTTTAAATGGAATTTCTCTTTCTATCTCTTGCTGATGGGTTTTGTTGGTAATATATAGAAAAGCTGATGATTTATGTGGGTTTATTTTATAACCTGCAACTTTGCTAAAGTTGTTTATTATGTCAAGTAGTTTTTTACTTGATTCTCTAGAATGCCCTAAGTATATCATCATATCATCTGCAAAGAGTGATAGCTTTCTTTCTTCTTTGCCATTCTGACACCTTCAATTTCTTTTTCTTCTCTATTGCTAAAGCTAACATTTCTAGTACCATATTGAACAACAGTGGTGATAATGGACATCCTTGTTTCACCCCCAATCTTACTGGAAATGCTTCTAGCTTATCCCTATTATATATGATGCTTCCTGAAGGTTTTAGGTAGATGCTACTTATTATTTTAAGGAAGATTCCATTTATTTCTATGCTCTCTAGTGTTTTTAATAGGAATGGGTGTTGTATTTTGTCAAAAGCTTTTTCTGCATCTATTGAGATGATCATGTAGTTTCTGTTAGTTTTGTTGTTGATATGATCAATTATGATTATAGTTATCTTAATATTGAATCAAACCTGCATTCCTGGTATAAATTCTACCTAGTCATAGTATATTATTCTTGTGATAAGTTGCTGTAATCCATTTGTTAACATTTTATTTAAAATTTTTGCATTTATATTCATTTGGGAAATTGGTCTATAATTTTCTTTCTCTGTTTTGACTTTTCCCAGTTTAGGCATTAGCACCATATTTGTATCATTAAAAGAATTGGATAAGACTCTTTCTTTGCCTATTTTCCCAAATGGTCTATATAGTATTGGAATTAATTGTTTTTTAAGTATTTGATAGAATTCACTTGTAAATCCATCTGGCCCCCAAAGATTTTTTCCTAGGGAGTTCATCAATGGCTTGTTCAATTTCTTTTTCTGAGATGGAGTTATTATGTATTTTACTTCCTCTTCTGTTAATCTGGGCAATTTATATTTTTGTAAATATTCATCCATTTCACTAAGATTGTCAAATTTATTGGCATACAGTTGGGCAAAATAGTTCCTAATTATTGTTTTAATTTCTTCTTCATTGGTGGTGAATTCACCCTTTTCATTTTTGATAATGAAAATTTGGTTTTCTTCTTTCTTTTTTTTTAAAATTAAATTAACCAAAGGTTTATCTATTTTATTGTTTTTTCATAAAATCAGCTCTTAGCTTTATTTATAAGTTCAATAGTTTTCTTAATTTCAATTTTGCTAATCTCTCCTTTGGTTTTTAATATTTCTAATTTGGTATTTAATTGGAGGTTTTTAATTTGTTCTTTTTGTAGCTTTTTTTTGTTTCATGCCCAATTTGTTGATCTCCTTTCTCTCTATTTTATTTATGTAAGCATTTAAAGATATTAAACTTCCCCTAAGAACTGCTTTTGCTGCATCCCATAAGTTTTGGTATGTTGTCTCATTATAGTCATTCTCTTGAATGAAGTTATTGATTGTTTCTATGATTTGTTGTTTGACCCATTCATTCTTTAGGATTAGATTATTTAGTTTCCCCAATTCATTTTTAATCTATCTTTCCATGGCCTTTTATTACACACAATTTTTATTGTATCATGATCTGAAAGGATGCATTTAATATTTCTGCTTTTCTACATTGGATTATGAGGTTTTTATGCCCAGTACATGGTCAATTTTTGTGTAAGTGCCATATACTACCAAGAAAAAGGTATATTCCTTTCTATCTCCATTCAATTTTCTCCAAAGGTTTACCATATCTAACTTTCCTAAAATTCTATTCACCTCCTTAACTTCTTTCTTGTTTATTTTGTGGTTAGATTATCTAGTTCAGAGAGGGAGAGGTTGAGGTCCCCCACTAGTATAGTTTTGCTGTCTATTTCTTCCTGTAACTCCCTGAAGTTCTCCTCTAAGAATCTGGATGCTATACTACTTGGTGCATATATGTTTACTAATGATATTACCTCAATTCTACGGTGCCTTTTAGCAGGATATAGTTCCCTTCCTTATCTCTTTTAATAAGATATATTTTTGCTTTTGCTTTGTCTGAGATCAGAATTGCTACTGCTGCTTTTTTTTTACTTCAGCTAAAGCATAATATATTCTACTTCAGCCTTTTACCTCTACCCTATATGTATCCCTCTGTTTCAAATGTGTTTCCTATAAACAACATATTGTAGAATTATGGTTTTTAATCCATTCTGCTATTCATTCCCATTTTATGAGAGAGTTCATCCCTTTCACATTCACAGTTATGATTTCTATCTGTATCTTTCTCTCCATCCTATCCCCCCATTCATGCTTTTCTTTCTCCTTTCTCCCTTTCCCTCCTCATTTGACCATATCCTCCCTCAGTCCACCCTCCCTTCTATTAACCCCCTCCCTTTTCTTCCCCTTTACCCTTACTACTTCTTCCCTCCCTTCTATCTCTCCTCCTTTTTCTTTCCACTTTTCCCTCCTACTGCCTATAGGGCAAGTTAGTTTTCTATATCTAACTGATTATGTTATTTCCTCCTTGAGCCAAATCTGATGAGAATAAGGTTCAAACAATGCTCATCTCCCTCCCTTCTTTCCCTCTACTATAATAGGTTTTTATGCCTTTTCCTGTAATGTAATTCACCATCGTCTGCCTCCTCCTTTCCTTTTCTCCCAGTACAATCCCTTAATTAGATCCACTTAATCTACTTACTTAGATCCATTTAACCCACTTAATTAGATTTTTTTTAATCATTACATCAAAGTCAACTTCTACCCACCCCCTCTGTCTATGTATACCCCTTTGAAATGGTGTAATAACAATACAGTTCTCAAGAGTTACAAGTGTCATCTTCCCTTGTAGAGATGTAAAAAGTTTGCCCTTATTAATAAAATGTTATTGTTGTTTTTCTGTCCTGTTTACTTTTTTATGTTGCTCTTGTGTCTTGTATTTGAAGATCAAATTTTCTGTTGAGCTCTGGTCTTTTCATCAGGAAGATTTGGGAGTCCCCTATTTCGTTGAATGTCCATCTCCTTCCCTAAAAGATTATGCTCATTTTCACTGGGTAGTTGATCTTTGGTTGTAATACAAGCTCCTTTGCCTTACAGATTCCATGCCCTTCAATCTTTTAACGTAAAAGCTGCAAGGTCCTGCATAATCCTGACTGTGGTTCCATGATATTTAAATTGTTTCTTTCTGACTGCTTGCAGTATTTTCTCTTTGACCTGGTAAATTTGGAATTTGGCTACTATATTCCTTGGCATTTTCAATTTGGGATCTCTTTCAGGAGATGATCAGTGGATTCTTTCTATGGCTATTTTGCCATCTGGTTCTAGGACGTCAGGGAAGTTTTCTTTGATGGTTTCCTGAAAGATGCTGTCCAGGCTCTTTATTTCATCATGGTTTTCAGGTAGAGCAATAATTTTTAAATTGTCTCTCCTAGATCTATTTTCCAGGTGAGTTGTTTTACCAATGAGATATTTTATGTTTTCATCCATTTTTTCATTCTTTTGTTTCTGCTTGACTAATTCTTGCTCTCTCATAGAGTCATTAGCTTCTACTTGCCCAATTCTAATTTTTAACAAATTGTTTTCTTCTGTTAGATTTGTACCTCCTTTTCCATTTGGCCAATCCTGCTTTTTAAGGAGTTGTTTTCTTCACTGTACTTTTTTTTCTATTTGGCCAATTGTATTTTTTAAGGACTTGTTTTCTAAAGTTAATTTTTGTCCTTCCTTCTCCAAGCTATTGACTCTCTCTTACATACTCCCATTTCTTTTCCCAATTTTTCTTCTACCTCTCTTATTTGACTTTTAAAATCCTTCTTGAGCTCTTCCAAGAGGGCTTTTTGGGCTTGACACCAGTTCATATTCCCTTTTGAGGTGTCCTCTTCTGAATTTCTGCCTTGATCTGCCTTGTCCCCATAATAAGAATATATGGTCATTGTACATTTCTTTTTGCTCATGCTGTTTGCTTATTTCCTGACTTAAAAAAAATGAGTTCTCCTGCTGGGGAGAGCAGGGGGCACTGACCTAAGCTTCTTGTGCTGGGATCCCAGGGCCTGGTCACTGGTTTTGTGTGCTGGGGCCTCAGATACTGGCAGTTAGAGGCTGTAGGTTTCTGGCAGCTTACCTGGTGTTGGGCTGGAATCAGCAACACTGGAGCTCTAGGGGTAGGGATGGGCAATCTGACCTCTGGAGGACACCTGCTCACCCAGGCCTTGTGCTCCTTTCTTTGGCTCCTGCTCACCTGGGCCTTGCACAGGGATGTTTCACTGCTGCAAGATGTCTCTCAGCCTGGAGTCTTCCCTCTTGGAGTTGTGCTTCCCAGAGTTTTGCTGAGGCACCTGAAGAACACCGTGGCATGTGGCAGTTTTCTGAGCTGGTTTCCACCAGTTCTCCTGCCTGTACTGAGGAACTCAGGTGTTCTGGTGTTGGTGCTTGCCTGCTCCACCACCCTGGGGTTCAGGATCTCCCCTTGGTATGCTGAGGTGGGGCTTTCCGCAAGCTTGCTGGGATGCCACTCATTCTGTTCTGCTCCCCCTCCCCCAGAGCAAGAAAGGTTTTTCCCATTAATCCTCGAAGTTTCCTGGACTATAAGACTGTTGCACCCTGTCTTTCTGCTGGTTCAGCTGTTCCATGGTTTTTCCTGCAGTGATATTTTCTGGGCTTTCAGAGGTCAATAAGGGAGGGTGAGAGCAACTTACTTCTTACTCTGCCATCTTGGCTCCTGGAAGTGGAACCTTAATCTCTCATTCTTTATGGTGCTATTGGATGTTCATCATCTCCATTTCCTACCAATTTTTATCTTGAAGAAAGTAACCATGACATAGAGGTGGGAGAGTTTTCTGTATTTGAAAAGTTTTGGGCCCCTCACATTCCTACTTCTTAAACCATGCTTTCCCATAGATTTCTCTCCAGCATCACCCTTTTCCACCTTTGCATTAAAGCTGTCCGGTATCAGAGTATATTTTGATTTCATTTGAAGGGTCTTATCAGGTCCTTCATAGAATTTCTCTACTACTTCGTCCTCAACAACCAACATTAGTGAATAAACTGTAATTATTTTCATTGCCAACTTCTTGCAAATACTTTGCAATACTTGACGTCCAAATATCCCATAAAGACAATGTTTATTGATGCTTTTGGATATACAATAAAACCTATTCGGCCAATTCTTTTCTTTGACTTTCCACAGAATACCTGTGAGCCAACTTTCCATTCAGCTACAACTGCCTTCTTTATTCCGGTTTTCTTCATAGACAAAATGCCAAGGTTGATGTGATTCAGCTCCTCCAGCAAAATATCTACTCACTGACCAATTAACTAGGATCTCACATTTACAGTACCTACATTTAAATTAAAATATACAAGAATAGTCTGAAAACCATCAATTCTTATCATGCTCTGCCCCCTTTCTCACCATTCCGACATTGTCACTGCAGAAGCAGAAAGGGGGTGAACAGGATCATTTTTGACATTTTTCTTTGTTTTACGGGTTATCATGGACAAAATTGTTCATCATTAGGTGAACCATCCACTGGTAATGTATTTCTGTAGTTAGGTAGGTACATTACCAGAAAACAGACTGGGATGTTGTCAGGGCCCATATCTGAAGCTTTGCATGTTAAGAAGATATAGTCATATGCGCGAATCTAGTAACCAAAGGGGGTAAGCATAATGGAGAGTATTTGGATGAAGATATTCAGATGCAGTTAGTTATATTATTATCATCAAAGTATCCCTATGCTTAGAAAGAGGGAATAGGTGTGTTTGGGAAACAGATCACAAGTCTAGCACAAAGACACAATATAATAATGTTAGGGAACTTTAATTATCTAGACATCTCCTGGAGCTCTCAATATATCTACCAGAATTAAAATAATTAATAATTTGTTGGCTTACCTTAATGATAATTTCATCCTTTGACAAGTGAAGGAACCAATGAGGGAAACTTTTATTCTGGATCTGATTCACAGTTTCTCCAGAATAGTTAGGCCACTGAGTCTCCTTACAATGAGGAAACTGTTTCTGGGTTGGAAATAATGATAACCTTGTGAAAATGTTAACATTCCATCTGAGAATTTCTGATAGAGAAGAGAATAACCAGAATATAGTTTTATATACACCTTAGTTTTAGACAGATTAAATTTCAAGTGGTTCAGAAGAAAGAGTTAAGATCCTAAGGACTAAAATTCTAGAGAAATAATCAGCCCAAAGAATGAGAAGCACCTAAGAATGAAATTATGAAGACACAAAGAGGTATAATTATAATGTAATAAAAAAGTTGAAATTGTCTAAGGATACTGATATGGATACAGATGTAAAATATCAATTATGAAAGGGGAGAGAAAGAAGTGGGAGAGAGAAAGAGAGAGAGGAGAGAGGAAGAGGGAGAGAAAAGGAAGAGGAAGAGGGAGAGAGAGAGAGAGAGGGAGAGAGAGAGAGAGAGAGAGAGAGAGAGAAAGACAGAAAGAGAGAGAGACAGAGAGAGAGAGAAAGAGACAAAGAGAAAGAGACAGAGAGACAGGTAGGGGCAGTAATGGAAACTGAATACAAAACTCCTGTAAAAATAGTGTCAGAAGAACAGACATTCAGAATAAGCTAAAGCTGCTAAGAAAAGTTCAGGATAATGAAACTTTAAAATTCTACTGAGAAAATAGGAAGGTCAAATAAAGGATAAAACCTTTCTTGAGGTAGAAGGGATAAAGATAATGGATAACAGGCAAAGCTGCGTGATTCTTATTATATTTCTGTTTTTCTTTGCAAAGGAGTATGTCTTTTGTACTATAAAGTATAGAAGAAATATAGCTATTAGGTAGACGATACTTAAGATAAGTAGAAAGATAACAGGAAAGCAGGTAGCTGGACTTGAGTTCAGATGATCAAATCCCAGAGGATCTCCATCCTCAGGAACAGAAATTTGGAGGATGTAATTAATTGTTTAGCCACTGTCAATGATATTTGAAAGATTGCAGGTTACCTCTGCAGTAAAGTCAGAGGAGTAAATTTCCTAACCTCTTCTCTGAAGTCAACCTTGTCATTGTAATTAAGCAGTATTCACTTTCATTTCTTTTTTTCTTTCTTTTTACATTGTTATAGTAATTGTATTATTGGTTTCCTGCTTGTGTTTGATTCATTCTGCATCAATACATAAAAGTTTTTTCCCATGCTTCTCTAAATTCTTCAGTCATAATTTCTCATTCTACAGTAGCATTTCGTTACACGCATGTGTCATAATTTATTTAGTCATTCTCCGATCGATGGACATGGGATTTTTCTCCCAATTGCTTTGCTATCACAAAAAGTACTCTTTTGAATATTTTGGTATATATGGAACTGTTGTGTTTTTATTTGACTTCTTTGCCTCCCACATATTCTTTTAAGTTAGTCTAACCACAATCCTGAGGTCTTTCCTCTATGTCTTTAAAAAAAACAAAACAACTTTATTTTAAATTGATGTCTTTTGAAAATTTTTAATTTAATTTTTAATTAAAATTTTAATTTAGGTCATTTAACATTAAGAGAGAACAAATGTAGCCCTTAAGCTGTCCATTTTTATCCTTAAATTTCACTATATAACTAGCCCAACTCCTTTTACATTCCAATGATAGGGTTTATTCTACTATTTGCATTCTACTATTAGCATTTATTATTGGAAGTAAGTTGCATATTATTTTCATTGGCTTTTGGGCCATCTGCAATTTTGATTCCAAGGAGATTGTAAGAGGCCATGATTCATAGCTATATAGTATCATTAGAAGAATAGTCACATTTTTTGTTTTTGTTGTTGTTTTTTTTTTTTGTTTGTTTTTGGCTAGGCAATGGGGTTAAGTGACTTGCCGAGGGACACACAGCTAGCTAGTGTCTGAGGCTGGATTTGAACTCAGGTCCTCCTGACTCCAGGGCCAGTGCTCTATCCACTGAGCCACCTAGCTGCCCCAATAGCCATGTTCAAATAAATAAATAAATAAAGAGATGGGATTTTGTTTCAAGGAGGAGCTGTGAAATTACCCTAATGCAATCTGACTCACTCTTCTCCTATCAATTCTGAGTCAACTTCACTGTCCATGTGCAGCATCTGTTCAAGATATATGTACTGGTATGGAAGCTCTACAGACTATTCATCCAACTGCATATTATATTCTAGATGATAGGTATTCTTTATCCACTTGGTTTTTCCTGTGTGAATAGTTACAGTAGGTTGAACTCTTCTGAGTGATTATGAATCTCACGTAGGAGGCTCTGTTGTGTTCTGGGACTTGATGTAACCAATAATCAGGTCTTCTGCTAATGGAAGACCTCTTCATAAAAAGTCCCATTAGACTGCATGCTACATGTTCCCCATTAATATAAGTAAAATGTTAGCCCCTTGAGGACAAAAGTAATTTTCCTTTTTGTCTTTATATACTCAAGCCTGGTGCAGCTAGGTGGTGCAGTAGAGAGAGTGCCAGCCCTGGAATCAGGAGAACCTGAATTCAAATCTAGCCTCGGACGCTTCCTAGCTGTGTGACTCTGGGCAAGTCACTTAACTCTATTTGCCTCAGATTCCTCATTTGTAAAATGAGCTGAAGAAAGAAATGACAAATCATTCCAGTATCTCTGCAAAGAAAACCCCAAATAGGGTCACGAAGAGTTGGACACAATTGCACCAACTCAACAACATCCTCAAGCCTGGCATAGTACTTGACACATAGTAGGTATTTAATAAATGTTTGTTGAACTGAATGACAGTATGAAACACTTTTAGTGAGCTTATATCTCCTTATTTTATATCTCATTTAATATTAATAATAAGACAATCAAGTAAAGTTATCTCTGATAGGTCTATCAAGTAATCTTTTATATGATCTCAACATATGTACGTCTACTGTGGAGCATAATTTGTGAAGTCTACCAACTCCCTTCTCATATTTCAATCAAAGATATTCTTGATACAGGTATAAATGAGTCTCATAAAAATTCTTCAGAGGTAGAAAGCAAGCATATGGGTCAGTAGTTATTGAGATCTTGTTAGTCTTTTGGAAGGATGACAATAATGTGGTATCCCCCCCCCCAATCATTTAGCAGCCTCCCTCCTTTTAGATATCTTGAAAATAAAGATTTCCTTCAAAATTGTGTTGTCTCAAGCAGCAGCCTCCTCTGTGTTGATTTGGTTGCCAGGCTGTTAATCCCACCTGGGATACTCAACACTTTCCCAACACCCTCGGTCGGCCTGGCCTCCCCTCTGATTGAAGCCCAGAGGGTGAAGAACTAAACATTTCCCCAAGTGTTCCTTTACAGAGGGCAGCATTTGGACTTTCCAACTGGAGCTCTGCTTGATTTCAGCTCCACAGAACAAGATGCCTCCTCTGGCCCCTGGTGTTTTCTCACCCCTCCACTCTCTTCTTCCCCTTCTCCTTTCCAACTTCTTTTTGTGTGGTGTCTTCCCCCGTTAGACTGTAAGCTCCTCGAGGGGCAGGTGCTGTCTTCCACTTGTGTCTCCAGCATACCTGGTGGGTAATGAGCACTTAGTAAATATTTATTGAATTGAACTGAATTGGTATAATTGTTCTTTCATCTTTGTTTTTGTAACATTGTGGCCCCCTTTACATATAGGCCCACTGAAAGATAACTCAAATTCAAGACTTTTTGAGAAGGGCATCCACTTAAAACTGTAGATCATGAATTCCTACTGATATGTTTCTTTTACCGGGTCAACCAGAAGACAAACTAATTCCAAGCAAAAGGCATTTAACTAAATAGCATTAAAAAAAAATAAGTGACCAAAAGACTCTTTCACCCAACATGAGGAAACTCTCCTACAGGTTATCAACTACCAATAAGAGATGGGGATATATACAGGCAACACTCAAGGCCAGAGAACTCACATGGCATGCAAACATGCAGAGTCAAGGCAACTTATCTCCCTTTTAAAATACCTCTCTATCTCTGCTACTTGTGTCCTACAGAGCTGCTGATGTTCTCTGATATCATCAAGCTTTAGGCTACTTTCTCCGGTGACCTTCTCTTTTCTGCTCCCTGCTGAGCTGTAGCTGTATCTACTAGGGATTTCATCTCTTTTAGAAGTAACCTTAGAGAGCAGTGTCAGCCATTTTGTGATTCCTGACCCTCATCCAGCTGTACCTAGTCAGCTAGCTAAAGAAACCCTGAGGCATTTAAGTCTGTCTTTTGAGTTGATTTTCCTCTGCCACTACTCAGGTGCTCCCATTTTTTAGTTATGGCCAGAAAAATCCTTTTATCTCCTTTCAAAACTATAAATAAGCCAAGTAAAACTGTTGTGAAAAGATTCCTTTCAATCTCTATCATCCCTCTGGTCTTTAGGCTAGGCCCAAGCAAATCATCTTAGGAGCAAGACCAAAGGGGCTTGATGGAATTTCCTTCTCTCTTCCCCAAAAAACCACAATACTGCATTGTTGAGTTATTGACCTTTGTCCTACCTCCCCCCAGAAATCAAATTTATATGTTTCTATACTTCTACATCCCTGTACAATGTATCAGGAACTGTAATGTTAGCATCATGTAATGTAATGGCTCTACTGTCATTTACAGAGAAGATAATAATAGAAATCTTGAAAGATCTTTCCAATTTTTCACTATTTTTTGCCTTCCAATTTTATGTTTTTAGGATTGCCCATATTCATTTGCTCATTCACACCAAGCTTTCTATAAATTCATTTTTCCATCCATTGCTCCTCATTTCTATGAGGTGATATTTTTCTTATCCTTCTCCATAGAATTTTGCAGATCATAAAATGGTGTTGCCCTCGGCTATCATGTCTCTGCTTGATAAGAAGATCAGGTGTTTGCTGGTTCAGGTGGTTTCCTCTTCATTGGGACAATCGCATTTCCTCAGTTAAACTGCCAAAGGAAATTATGATAATCTATGTGGAGGTCTTTTCCTTTATCCATTTCTCTCTTCTTTTGAGACAATAGCATGCTTAACTAGGTCAGGCTGGAGCTGCTTGGGTTGTGGGCCAGGTATTCATTTCATTTTTGTTCTTCTAATTTGGTCTTGATTTTGATCTTTGTCCTAATAAATTCATAGTCTCTCTCTACACAGCAGACTCCCATGTTGATGATCAGTAATTTCCTGTCTGTTAATATACAACCACTTGTGTGTAATATTATTTAAGGCTTTCCCTGTTCTATGTTTCTCTTTGAAAATATTTGTTATGAATGAAGCTTATGTAGTTTACAGACCTGTGGGCTCTTTCTTTTCTTGAGCCTGTTATATTTTCCAATATATTTTTCACTGACCTCCCCTAAACCCATTTTTGCATATATTGAGTTCTTCATAGAATTTCTGTATCTTGTCACCCTCTGCAAACAATGCTATGATTACCTTTATGGTGAGCCATCCCTCTATGCAGCTACAACTTCTGGTTCTTTGACTCAATTTTCCCAGTACTATGTTGACTGGTTAACCATTCAACAAAGAGCTCACGATTTGACATACCAGGTATTGTTAGTGTTTATAGGGAGCCTAAAGACTGGGTGATTCTTAGAATTCTTTGCCCTCTTTTCTACCCTTCCACCACCACAGCTACTGAAGTAGAAAAGCATATCACAGAACCAAAGGTTACTCTGAATTTTTGTTTTCTTGATCCATTGGACAAAGAATTTATCATCCAGTTACCAACCTCCTGGTAATGAGTTTCATTGACTTTAGTTAAGCTTCTCTTTGGAAAACAGAAACATTGTGCCTTGGGGACCATAACAGAAGTCTTTCTCATAAGTTTGAAATCAACAGAGCTCATATGCCACTGGTATAGTCTTTGTGACCCCAGGCTTACCTCCAAACCAAAATGATGCAACAGAATGGGACTTTTGTGGAGGAATTAAATTAGATTAGACAAAAATAAGCTCCTTGAGGGTAGAGACTGTTTTTTGCTCCTTTTGTATCTCCAGCACTTATTAGCACAGTGCTTGGCACATAGTAGGTGCTTAATAAATGTTTATTGATTGGTTGATTGAACACCCACCATGCATCAGACCCTTTGCCAGATGCTATGGGAGATTCAAAGGCAAATAAAACCTTGTCCTGCCCTCGAGGAGTTTACCAACTATTAGTAGCATTAAGACAGGGACACAAGTTGTTCTAATACAAAAGACACAGTAAGAACACAAGAGATTTACAAAGTTCTGTGTGAATTCCAAGAAAAGAAACTTTACTTCTAGCTGGGCAAATAAGAGAAGCCTTCAAGGAAAAGGCACTAGTGTGTACAGATAAAGAAACTGTACACATAAGGCCCACTGACCCAAAATGTCCCAGAACAGTTCCTTTACAAACGGCTCTTCCCTGGGTTCTTTTGCCACTTGCTTGGGTTTTTGCTGCCACCACCCAAAGAAGGGAGGGAGGAAGCAGAGATGATTTGTCCTTGAAAGATTACATTATTTCCTCCCTTAAGTTGCAGTTCTTCTCCCCAGTGTCCATTTCAGTACAACATATGCTTAATCAACTTTTTAAAATGCACAACCTATTTTTACTGCAGAGAGAGGGAATCTTGGGTAAAAACTGTATGAACTTTACATTGGATAGACATACACAGTCTCATGTTACTCAGATAACTTGATGGCTAAAACATTTTGATCAGTTTCAGCCTCTCACCATTTCAACCCTCCCAGGGAGGATGGCTCCTCCTGTCATCCGAGCCTTCTCTCATCTCCATTTTGTCTCTGAAAAAGCAGGGTTCTCTTCTGTTTGGCTTCGGGTCAGCGCAACTGTCCTTGTGGCCAACTGAACCTCAACTCATCGGTGTCTCCTGGATGCTGGCCATAGAAATGTCTCGAATTAGTCTCTCCTGTTACTCACACACAGTTTGCTTCTAGCCTTTCATGGCTGAGTTCCTCCATCCATGCTTTTAATATGTTTCTCCTGGGTGGATTACTCCAGCCCCTTGTATTTTGATTAGCCTATTATGGGTTCTCTTCCAGGCTATTATCTCCTTCTCTAAAAGACCTTATACTTTTCTTCACATCCCTGCCCTCTAGCATCACCTTGAGGATTCCAGTCTCTCAATTTGCATCTCTATACCTCCCTCTGAGAATCACTTGCCCATGCTTTTCTCTTTGTGGTCCCTTTTTAAATAATATTAACTTAAAACAATAACAATAACTTAAAACAATAGCTTATCTATAATTCAATTACAATTCAGTTCCTCTGGTCTCAGCCAGGCCAGTCTTGTGGAAATAGAATGGCTCCTCATGAATCCTAACAAATACACACCTGCATTTTTTTACTTATGGGGTGGAAGAGAGGAAGAGTAGTTACTATCGTGTATGACAAAGAAAAAGCAAAAGATAGACACAGAACTAAAGGTTTGAGCGTCAATTAGCCTCAAATACACATCATCTCTCAATATAGTTTGGGGAAGAAGGGAAAAATACATTAATTTTGTGGAAATTGGGAAAGGGAATAGACTTGGAAATTCTTACTCCATTTATATAACTTTAATTATAAATTTATATATACATATATTTATGCATATAAATTTATTCATTTATATAGTTTTAAAGTTTGCAAAGCACTTTACATATATCATCTCCATTGTGCTTAGGGCACTGGATTGGGTTGGACTGGATTAGACTGGACTGGAGGGAGGAATATATTACAATAGAAAGCAATGGTCATGCAGTGAATAGTGTGCTGGACTTAGAATCGAGAAGACCTGAGTTTGAATCCTGCCTGAGATACTTATTTAGCTGTGTGACCCCAGGCAAGTCACTTAACATCTCTAGGCTTCAGTTTCTTCACATAAAAATGAAGAAGTTGGACTCAGTGACTTCTAAGGTCCCTTTCAATTTAAATCTATGATCTTAATGGAAAGGGCAGTCCATTCTACGAATGAACAAATGGTGTGAGCCAAGATAATGGAGAGGACTGTGTAACCTCATAGCAATTCTTTGAGGTACTTACTATACACAGTATTATTTCCATTTTACAGATGATAAAACTCAAAAAAAGCTAATTCCCTTTCCCATAGTCATACAGCTACTAAGCATCAGAGGTGGGATTTCAATGCAGTCCTTTATGACTCTAAGGCCAGCACTCAACTATGTCAGCAGCTGCCACTCTAATCCACCCTCTGATACAAAGAAGGCTAAAACACAGCAAACAATCAGAGAATGATTAAGTGTTGAATAATTAGTGTGGAACTAAATGCTAAATTGAGGATCTCTCCCCTTCACCCAGACCCATAAACACAAAATTCCCCTTGACTCTTCCCACCCCCTGATATATAACATAGAATTGTTTGCCAAGTTCTGGCAATTTTGCTTCCATAATATCTCTTGGCCAGAGCAGTGCATATTGTATATGTTTAATAAATGTTTATCAAGCTCAGATGAACTGAATTGAATCAAATTGAACTGAATGACTGGCTACAAGCAGAATAGACATAGAAAGTAGCATGAGAGCAGGGTGGGCTGATGTAATCATAGAAGGTTTGGGGAGGGGGGTGAATGAAACAGGAGATGATCCTTAGAGGACAGTTCAGGCATAGGAAACCTATGAACAAAGTCATGGAGATGAAAACGACCAAGGTAAAAAAGGAGACCTGCTTGATTAGCTTGATTAGGAGGGTGAGTGCTGGGAATATAAGGTGAGATGAAGTTAATTAGGTAAAGTGTGGCCAGATTGTAGAGGGCCTTGAATGCTAAGCTGAGGAGCATAAAATGGGGAACCATCATAGATTTTGGAGCAGGGATGAGATGATGGAAGTGATGTTTCTATAACAATCTGCTGGAGGTATACAAAATCTCTTAGAGGGTGGGAAGCGCAGATAGAGAGGAGGCAGGAAGAATAGTTAAGAGACTGAGTTGTTAATCCGGATAGCCAGCAGTGATGTTCTAGACTAGGGTAGGAATGAAGATTTTGTGTTTATGAGTCTGGGTGAGTGGGAGAAATCCACAATTTAGCATGTAGTTCAACACTAAATCATGTGATTTCTTCCTTCAAGATGCCTTACAGCACAAAATCTTCGAGGTATCTTGAAGGAAGAAATCACATGAGCCGATAAACTGCAGGAGGGAAAAGAAATAGTCAAAGGTGATTCCCAGGTTTCTAGCTCGAGCACCGAGAAGGAACATGAAGCCACTGAGAGAAACGAGAGAAATGGGAGAACCAATTCTGGAGGGAAGATGATGAGATCAGTTTTAGACATACTGAGTTTTCCACCATAGTAGGTCTTAAAGGCAGAGAACAGAATTACCTAGAGAAGAGGTTGTGGAGAGGTGGGAGAGAGTGTTACAGGGATGTGGCAGGCATAGTTGGGGACATCAAAGGTAAGCCTGGGAAGAGAGAGTGAAGGGAGAATAGTATGTGCCCAGGGACTTGGGAGCCTGGGAAACTAAGCATTCCTCTTCCTTTCTGGAAATCATCTGGTCTGCTGGAACTCACTAGGGAAGCCTCCCCTTTCCTCCTGCCAACTTCCCCTTTCCACCTGGCACCAAAGGGTCCAGCCTCAAAGTCCCAGTTATGAAAGCTGTGCCAGTATGCTAATTGCTATGCCTGACCTCCCCTTTAGATAACAAGGGAATCGCTCCCCCTAATTAGCCTTGCCATCCACAGACCAGCAAAGCCAAATGTTTATTATGGGATGAATGCACTTACTGTAAATTCTGACATATGCTGCTGAAAGATGTTGGATAAATAAGACTTCAGAGGCATGGACTGTTTAAATAATGAATCCCTGATGCTGTGGGTGATTGGAGGTGTGCGGAGGGGGCCCACAGAGGGGAAAGAATAAGAGAGATTTCAGCTACATGGCAGGAGAAAGGCAAGAACTGGTAATTTTGTGGACGTAGGGAGAGGAGAGAAGTGGCCAGAATGCAGGGGAGTGTTGTGCTAACCTGAGTCTACCTACTGGAATCTCAACTACTCTAAATTCCTTCCCATTTTCCATTCCCTTACAAAAAGAGTCCTGTGGGATAATGCCAAGTGAGTTTGTAAAGGCTTTGTTTAATACCCTCATTTTATGGATGAGGAAACTGAGGTTATTAAAATGATTGGGTAATTTGCCTAAATTCACACAGGTAAAAAGCAGCAGAATTTGGATTTGAACCCTGATAAAGTCACTGTGTCATACTCCACCCTTTTCTTTCAGTGGCTGTTGGGGTTAAGCGCCTCGCCCAGGGTCACACAGCTACTAAGTGTCTGAAGCTGGATTTGAACTCAGGTCCTCCTGACTCCAGGCCTATCCACTGCACCACCTAGCTGCCCCCACAGGCTACCCTTTACAAGAGCTTCCCTTCCCATCGGCTTTCTCTGGCATTCCTGAGACATATTGGTGAAAGACGGGAAAATCTCTCCTCTCTTTCTTCCTAGGTTTCCCTTATCCTCTGCTCATGCTGTGAAATAGGATTGCTACCCTCATTAGGAGGGTCACCACGGGAGAGGCAGGGAAGGCTCCAAACAGAAGGCTGAGAATGCCGAGAGCTTGCTGAGCCCTCTGTATGATGGCAGATTGACTGTCAGAGCCCTGTTTTTCCACACCTCCCCCCATGGATGAACTCATCCAGATGACGGTCCAATGACACAAAGCAGGCATCCTTGAGGGACCAGGGGAACCTCTGCATGTCTCTAAAATGTCTCCCTGACTCTCAACCCAGAGGCTCTGGTGGAGATAGAGCTGAAGATACTGCCCCAGTGGAACCTCAGAGGATGGAGTTTCTTTAGGACTGACCATGACTGCCCATATGAGCACTGAAGCTGATCGCAAGCACTCACTGGCTCATTACCATCACAGTGGACCTTGCAGAGGGAGGCTCTTAATCCCTCCTACCACTGTGCACTCATCCTTTCCCCACCCTTTCCCCATGAAGATCTCGTGCTAGCCATACCGTTATCTAGTCTTTGTTCCTTTATTACTCTCCTGGCTCATGTTACCTGGTTTTAGACTATTCCCTTGTCTACTCAGATAATAAGATCACAGGTTCTAGACTTAGAAGGGACTTTAGGTTCTTCTAGTCCAACCACCTCATTTTGCAGGTAAGGTAAATGACAGGTGAAATAACTCACTCACCTTCAAACCCAGGTCCTCAAACTCCAGATGAAGAGCGGTTTCCACTATCGAAATTATCTAACTCATCACATGAACTAATGGCCTGTAACCAGCCTTACAAACTCCTGGCACCTCCCTATGTGGTTCTAGGGCATCTCCATCATCCCTACATGCACATAACATCTCCCTCCCCCACCACACTCCCAAACACACACAGAGCAA
This sequence comes from Vombatus ursinus, assembly GCF_900497805.2. Taxonomy (NCBI): domain Eukaryota; kingdom Metazoa; phylum Chordata; class Mammalia; order Diprotodontia; family Vombatidae; genus Vombatus; species Vombatus ursinus. The sequence goes on from NW_020951934.1 coordinate 2,405,830, forward strand.
TGGTGCGTGAGCCCCCCACTCAGCCTGTTGCTAAAGAGCCCAGCATGGACCCCCTAGCGTCCTCAGGCTGCCGGCTGAAAAACTTCCCTCCAGCCCCTCCTTGCTGGACCACTGGCTCCCTTGTAATTTTTATTTCATTATGTCCGCCCCCCCGCCCCCTTCTCATTCTGAGGAACTTCCAAATGTCATTCTTTCTTTAGTTTTTCACCTCCGAGGAGGGCTCCTTTTCTTTGCCTGCGCTCCCTTGGGCAGACTCTATCGGTGAAAGGTTTTTTTATTTTTTTTTCTTTCTGCCGAGCACGGTGACCTTTTCCTCTTCTGCGTAGGACAAAGCTGGGCCTGGCATGTTCCTAACGGGAATTGGCTCCAAAAGTGCCAGTAATTGCTCCGTCCTTATTATTGAAACCTTCGAAGCTGGCCTTGCCGACCATGCCCCCCTTCCCTTCACCCTCCTCTCAGGCCCTGCTTGGAATTGGGCTGCAGATGGGTTGCTAACGAGGTGACCAATTAACAGACACTTAATAACAAAAAAAAGGAGGGTGGGAGGTGGAGGGTGTTTTTCCTCAGGCCTGAATCAGGCCTCTTTGTTTTCCTTCTTGGGAATCTGGCCCCCATAATGGAGTCCCTGCTGGCTCTGCCCTCTATGCCTGGCTCCAGGAGAACCTAACTCACTCCCGTTGGTTCACAGCGTTCTGACAGACCCAGCTCTGGCTTCAGGAAAGCTGCAGTTTAGAGGGTAGAGAAGAAAAGCTTGTCAGGGGGTGACTAAGGGAGCTTTCTCCCCAGAAAACTTTAAAGCAAAAGAGACCAGCAAAGTGACATAGCATGTAGAGCTCTGGACTTGGAGTTAGCAAGACCTGAGTTTGAATACTGCCTCAAACAGCTGTGTATCGCTGAACAGATCACTACTGAACCTTTCTGTGCCTTAGTTTTCTCATCTGCAAAATGAAAGGATTTGATATTATAGCCTCTAAGGTCCCTTTCCTCAGACACTTACTGACTGTGTGACCCTGGCCACATCACTTCACCCTGTTTGCCTCAGTTTCCTCATCTGTCAAATGAACTGGAGAAGGAAATGACAAACTACTCCAGTATCTTTGCCAAGAAAACCCCAAATGGAGTCACAGAGTCTGACATGGAAAAAAAAAAAATTGAACAATAACAAAAGGTCCCTTTCCCGCTGATCCTGTGACCCGCCAGGTTCTGCCTAGGTGACCTAAAACCAGTCCCTTCACTATTCTACTCAATTTCCTTATCTAGAAAATGGCAGCAGTGGTCATGGTGGTGGTGGATGACTTCTAAGTTCTCTTTCAACTATCAGTTATTTGGTCCCTATCTGTCTGGGCTTGGAGGACTGGGCTGGTGGGAGTGCAGCCTAGCCCAGAAGTCAGAGGAAGGACAAGATTTCTCAGCTGGGAAAGGTTACTATGCTCAGAGCTGCCCAAGAGACCATTCTATGTCACTTACTTTCTGTACTACACTAATTTAGCCCTTTAATATCAACTGGAAGGTTTGCTGGGTGTTATCTACCCAACTGGATTGTAAGGTCATGGAGGGCAGAGACAGGGTCTTGTAGAATTCTTAGAGCCCAGCGCTACAGGTGTTCCATAAATACTTCAACAAACAATTCCATTCCATAGTCACTTGTGAATGCCTTCTATGGGCAAGGCACTGGACACAGATGCAAAGCTTACAAAAACAAAACAGAAGAATCCCCTTTTCTCAAAGAATTTACATTCTACTTGCTAATTAAGGAAGGGGTTGTAGCAGAGAATTTGGAGCTGGAAGGAGCCTTAAGGAATCTTCACTTCTCATTTTTCAGAGGAACAAATAGAAGTCCCAAAAGGTGAATGGTATGTGCAAAATCACACAGCTAAAAGCTGCAATCTGAGCCCAGGGCTTCTTCCCTCCACATCCTGCCACATTGCCTTTTACAGATGCTGTGAAGGGTCACGTAGCCTTTTCCCTATGCTCTCCCAGCATCCCCCCTCCCTGGGATAAGACAATTGTCTCCAAGGTACATGTGTGGCTTGAGATGCCAGTGGTGCTGGGAAGGGGACCATTTCTCTCCACCTTTCATCCCCTTGATAATAGGACAGACTGAAAAACCAATGAAGTTGCTAATGCAGCCAGGCTCAGGCTAGGTACTCTAAACTGCCATTCCAGGACCACTCAACTCAGGTGGGCAGAACCAGAAAGAAGCTTGTGTCCTGCCTCATTTCACCAGGTGTGATTTCCAATGAGACACTGCTCCACTGGGGACTAATGACACAGGGAGAGCTGAGCAGGAAGGTTGTCAGCCTATCATTATTGCCTGGAAATGGGTTTGTGCCAGGGACTTGGAGCCCCAGCCTTCCCACTCCCACCTGAAATCTTCCATCCCTACCTCATATCCACAGGTCATTTTTTGAAGCCCTAGAGTCACAGTTTGGGAAGAAGCCCAGGGTGTCTGATTCCCAGCCCCACTGTACACCCCAGGTCATGCTCAGTCTTGTGTAAAGGTTGGAGGACAGTTTTCCTTTGGAGTCCAGGATTCCTTTCTTAGAAGCAGGGAGAGAGGACAGAGCCAGGGAAGAGATGTTCAAGGGTCATGGGGAGTTGCAAGAGGTCTCTCACCTCCCTGGGCATGTGGAAGAGAAAGAGCAGCAGTGACAGAGGTTTACTCAGCCTTTGAAGACTTCACTATGTTTGGACAGAAGTGTGTGAATAATATTCATTTAGATTGGCATCTGTGCACACCGCTGAAAGGAAAATGCCATTTTGTCACAGGCATGATGAAGAGAAAGCAGTCCAGAGAGATGGGGGCTGAATATCTTGGGGAAACTGGAAGAGAGTTGCTGCTTCTCTTCATTTTCCTCTCCCTTCAACTTTATGATTTGAACATCCTATCTCAGAGTTGGTGCCTCATGTCCTTGCTCCCCTGCAATGGAGACAGAAGAAAATCAGTCCTTGACCAGGACATTAATTAGTGGACCTGGGCTCCAATTCTTTCCCTGCCACTGGCTCACTATGTGTCCTTGCACAAGTCACAACATGGGGCAGCTAGGTGGTGCAGTGGATAGAGCACCGGCCCTGAAGTCAGGAGAACCTGAGTTCAAATCTGGCCTCAAACCAAACACTTGACACTTACTAGCTGTGTGACCCTGGGCAAGTCACTTAACCCCAGTTGCTTAAAAAATAAACAAACAAAAAAAAAACACAAGTCACAACATGGTAGAGTAGAAAAAGCACTAGATTTATATTTATTTTAAAATTTTTTTTAAATTTTATTTTATTCTGAACTTATGAAATAAAACAAGCATTTCCATAATATAGTAGAATAGAAAAAAGATGACTGCACATGAAACTGAAAATCTATTATGTACAACTTGCTATTCCTTTTAAATATATAATAAAGTTACCCTGTAACTTTCTTTTTCTTTTTTTCTTCCTTCCTCCCCTTACCCCTGTACTAGAGATGGCTACCATTAGACACAAATATGTATATATATATGTAAAATCATTCTACACATAGTTCTACTTATCAGTTATTCCTCTGGATGCAGATTTAAAAGATCTTGGTTTAATCCTAGGTCTGCTACTTACTATCTGTGCAACCTTAAGCAATTCATTTGGAGTGGATAGGGAGACAAAATTGTAACCTAGATGAGCGACTGAGCGAGCTATGAGGTATGATCACGTAGGAATATGTGCTGTGTTTTGCCTATGCAGGTTACGTTCATACACATGGGTCTGCCTAGATAGGGCTTACAGGGAGGAATGAATAAATATCCCTAGAGTCTCCTCTGTCCACCCTTCTCCAAGGGAGACTTTGATTCCCTGCCAGGAAGGGAAACATGACGTTGAGGCCAGAGGTTGGCCACTCTGCTCTCCTTGAGAAAGGGTAGCAGGCTAGAATTATGTCTATCCCTTAACATTGCTATAGTCTAGGGGAGACAAATTCTAGGTTCAAGTGAAGCTCCTGATTGTTATCCCTTAATGGAAAAGGAATCCCCCAAGCTATATATCCAACATTTGACTCTTTTACCACCAAATTCCAATTCTACAAAGAACACACAGCAAATAGCAAATAAATCTATTTATCTAAGCCAATATCAAATGGAAATCAGAGAAGGTATACAGATGAGAATATACCAGAAAATACATAGAATGAATAAGTTCTCCCTCTAGCATCGAGATAATTCAGCTCAACAGGCAGGGAGGTGGGGATAGGGAGTGTGTGTGTGTGTGTGTGTGTGTGTGTGTGTGTGTGTGTGTGTGTGTGTGTCTGTCTGTCTGTCTGTCTGTCTGTGAGAGAGGGAGAGAGAGAGAGAGGGAGACAGAGACAGAGACAGAGACAGAGAGAGGAAAATTCCTAAAGTCTCTAATGTAGAATGTTGGGGATAGGGACGTGATCAAGGTGCCAGCTCCACTACAGGTCAGCTTGTTCCCACAGTCTTTCTCTTCCATCGGGGATCTAAAAAGAATCCGTAATCATGTCTTCTCTTTTGAAGATGGAAGCCAGAAGACCTGGATCTCATTTTTCCCATACTCTTGCCAACTTCACCCTTAATCAGATGTTGAATAATCAGCCTCTACCAATGAGGAAAGTCTTCTGAAAATAGACTTTGAGCCTCAAGTCACAATCGTAAGTGTGATGGAACTATATGAACATACCCCTGTATAAGAACACTTTTTACCTATCAGTCATTTTTTTGAACCTGTTAAAGGGGCTTATCTTACACAACATGGGTTCTTAAACTGGAGTCAATGAACTTGTTTTTTTTTAATATGTTGATGACTGCATTTTAATATAACTAGTTTTCTTTCTAATTCTGTGTATTTTATTTTATACATTTAAAAACGTTATTCTGAGTAGAGGCCCATAGACTTCATGAGATTACCAAAAGGGATTATGCTACCAAAAAAATTAAGAACCCTTACTTATCAAACTATATGATGGATAATATGGAATAGGAGGCAGGGCAGTTGACCTGAAGTTAGCAAGTCCTGGGTTCAAATTACCCTTCAGATTCTTACTAGCTATGTGAACCTGTGCAAGTCACTTGACTTTTCTAGGCCTCATTTTCCTCACCTGTAAAATAAGAGTTGTACCCAATGACTTCTAAAGTCCCTTCCCCGCCTCAAAATCCATGGTTCTACGACTCTCTAAGAGGCCCTATGTAGTAGACCAGAATGTGCATGTATACTATAGGTGATAACCCACAAGGCTGTCAATGGGCTGGGTCAATCCCCTTTTTGCCCTCTCAACCAATCAAAACGCCCAAAGGTCTCCAGCACAGTGTAGTTATCCTTTCCACATGGCTAGCATTAGGGGAGTAGCACTCCCATGATCTGGAAAATTCACATAAAAATTTTTGGCCCTCCTTTTGTACCAGATAAGAAGTCTGAATTATTATGGTATTAAAAGATAAAATATGTTGATATTATACAATACTACACATAAATTTTATGCATTTATGAGTTACAGAACTTTTTCTGTGCTATCTACTGGCCTTCTCATGTTGTCTGCAGCTTCCACAAAACTCCCCCAAAATTCCCATGTAATTTTTTATGCCAATCTGCATTCTATCAACACCACGATGGGGAAAGTCACGATGGGGAAGGGATAACTGTAGTTCTTGAGGAGGGAAGGGGGATGATACTATCTCCTAAGCTGAGCCCTCCCTCAGGTGTAAAATCAGAGACTGAACCAAAAATTGTGTTTCTGCTCTGGTCAAACATGTGATGCCTTATCTCAACACCTAACTACACGTGCCCAAGAGAAGTGCCTCTTGGGGACCCAGACTCAAGTGTACCTGGGGACAAAGGCAGCCACAGCTCCCCCTACTGGGATAGGTTGGCCATTTCAGTTTTCCCTGTGATACGGGCTATCCCTGAAAGAAAAAGGAAAAAAAAAACCCACAAAGTGTGAGCATTGTGTTCTCCTGGTGTTAATAGGATCATGATATCTCCTAACAGTTTAGACCTTGAAGGTTGGAGGCACCTCTACCCCTTTTCACCTTGGCAAAGCTGGGCATATGGCATTTTCCTCTCAAGGGTATGTACACAGATGTCAACCTGTTTCCCATATGCTGCAAGCTGGCCTCTCGTCACTCGAAAGCAACATTGATTCTTTGCTTCTTAGTTTCTTCATGTGTAAAATGAAGGGGCTGGATTTGATGACCTTTAAGATCTCATCCAGCTCTAAAGTCTATGATTTTATCCTATGACTATGATGTTCCCCATTTATGACATGCCCTTTTCCTGCCGCACAGGGCTGGTGAGACAGGAATTCAAAGACTTTGAGCTCTCATCAGTAAAGGGCTGCCTGTCTACCAGGGATTCAATCTAAGTGTTCTCCTGTTAGCAGGAATTGGCATCTCACTGCCACATCGTAGTATGGCAAGTGGATGGTGAACCAACCTCAGGATCACAAACATCGGGATTTAAAACCCACTTCTGTCAGTCAGTCAACAAATATAGATGGTGGGGATTCTTTAGATGACATTCTCTAGCAGTAAGAAAATGGAAAACTGTGACCAATAGCGTTGGGTTTTAATTTCTGTACCAGGTCCCATGGTCCATAGAAAGATTTTGAATCTATCTAGCCTGTCCCAATTTAGGCCGCGTCAGACGATGTCCCCAACTAAAATCTTTGTGGCCAAGGCCTTGGGATTATGGTGAAAAAAGTCTTCAAATAATAGGACAAAAAATACCCAAGCCAAGCCACCACACAGAGTTCCCAGGAGTTCAGGTTAGTCCTTCTTTCCTTCCTTTCTTTCTTTTTTCCTTCCTTCCTTCCTTCCTTCCTTTCTTCCTTCCTTCCTTCCTTCCTTCCTTCCTTCCTTCCTTCCTTCCTTCTTTCCTTCCTTCCTCCCTCCCTCCCTCACTTCTTCCTTCCTTCCTGCCTTTGAGCTTCCTCCTCTAGAAATAGGAATAACAGCTCATACATATCTCAGGAAGACAGAATTACAGAGATAGGAAGAACCACAGCTATCTGGCTCAACTTCCTTATTTTCCAGAGGAAGAGACCAAAGCCCAGAGAGATAAAGAGCCTAAGATCACACAAGTTGTGTGCAGATAAGCCAAGATTTGAGCCAGGTCCTCTAACTACGAGGCACTGTCTTCACAACAATGAGCCTCAGAACTGGGTCGGAAACTTCAGTCTCAAGGCCTTTGTATTTACTGGTATATACTTTGTCTCAAAAAGCATAGAGTACAGATTGTTCCAAAGGCTTACTCCTCCACCCTAACCCTCACCCTGGACCCAATTGTCCCTTGATGAAATCTGATGGCTCCCTAAATTTGGGAGACAGTCCCAGGGAGGCTGATTCCTAAGAGTTTCCATAGACTTTTCCAGTTATTTTAACCAAAGTGGAATAAAGCCCTGGGGGGTTGCATATCTTCCTTTACCCATCACCCCCAGAGTGATAACTTAATTACTAGAACATATATGCCTGCCTTCCTCTCTTTCCATTTGCCTTTTCTCCCCGCTCTGCCCACCGCTCTTTTCCTCCTCCTTCAAGAGGGCTGGCAGAAATTGTCAGGGAGTTGATCAGATTTATTCAATTTGGATTTAACAGACCTGGGACTCCTATTTCTCCTTCAGGTTCATAAGGTTTTTGATTCCATTTACAGGTTTATTCATTTATCAGATATTCGTTTCAATTCACTTTAAACATCAGGAGCAGGGAGATGAGTTCAGGGGAGACTTGGATCATTTCTGGCTCACATTCATTTGAGAGCCACGTGCCTCCCAGCAGCAAGGCTGGGCTGGGGAGAATATTAAAGGGATGGGACACTAAGGAAATGCAAATATGTCCAGAATAAGGGGCTAAAGGGGGCTGCTTTGCTGGAGGGACTGAGGTCATTCTCTTGGGGGCACTTGTGGGAAGCCCCTGGCTAAGGGTCATTGTCATTTCTTGACTAGCAAAGACTGTCTTTCTTGCCCTTTGAGCATACCGGCACTGAATTTCCTTTCTGCTAAAATAGTACGAATAGGGGAGAAACTCTGAGCTTTGCTGACAACCCTATGGAAGGGAATTTCTTTTACTCTTTTACAGCACTAACACCCAATATTGTCAGAGAAACAAAAAAATCTCAGGCTTGGAACGGACTTCTTCAACCACCCAAATGCAAGGTCATCTCTACCCTTGTGTCTTTAGTGTTCTAGCCCCTGAGCCTTCCTCCTCCTGCCTCAGAGACTGCTCCTAGTCCATCTAAGGTAGTCACCCGGACGCTTAAGCTATTCTCCTTGTCACGGTCCCCTCCCCTTTCTTAGGAAACCAGTCACCATTCTCGGAAAATTGACCTTCCAAGACTTTAAGACTATCATCAAGGCCATCTTCGTCCTTCTCTTCCAGGAGAGAAACAATCCCAGCTCCCTTCCCCCATCCAAACAGACCTCCCTTTATAAATCATAGCAATCATTGTTTCAATAGACAAGGAAGCTAAAGGGAGCTACCCAAGGTCACAAGCCATTAAGTGGCAGTGGACCAGGCCATGAGAGTTACAGCTCCTAGAACAAGAACTAGAAGAGACCACAGGCCATCTAGTCCAATGCCCGCATTTTTTACAAACAAGGAGACAAAGTTTCCCAAGGAAGTCAAATGACTTGCCCAAGGTCACACAGATAGTAAATATTAGAGATGGGATCTGAATCCAAATCCTCTGATTCTAGGTCCAGCGTTCTCTCCTCTTTACTATGCTTCAGAGCCAGAACCATAATCCAAACCCACGTCCTCTGACTCAGAATCCTCTTCTCACTGTTCTTGTCATTGTCCGTCTTTGCTTTCAACTTGTCATATGTCCCCTAACTAAATGGTGCACTATGATACTGTAGTATGTGGCCTGCTCAGGGAAGAATTTGAGAGCTGTTCCCCCAATTTCCCCCAAGAGCTCTGCCACAGTCTTCAGCCCACAACCTGGGGCTGAGAGATGCTGGGTGACATTCATGGCCATTCCCTCCAGTGTCAGAGTCCTGGTTGCCAGGATCTCAGCAGGCAGGCATCTGAATGTTGTAAGGAGCACAGATCCCTCTGCAAGCCCTCACCCTGCCCCAAAGCATCCTTGTTTCAGAGCAGGGCACAGAGTCTGGGTGAAGGCAAGCAGGTGGGGCTAGCCGGGGGCCAGCTCCCTGCTAAGCTGTCTTGGAGGCTCCATTATCATTCCAGCTCCTCTGCCAGCTCTTGGCGGGCTGTCGTTTTTTACCTTACATGGAAGGGGGGCCTGGGGCTTGGGGAAGCTCAGATTTTTTGACAAGGTGACATGAACAGAGAGACAACAACTACATCACTTTCCCACTAATCTCCACTCTCTCTCTCTCTCTTTCTCTCTCTCTCTTCCTCTCTCTCCCTCTCCGTCCTCTATTCTCATCTCTATTCCCTCTTCCTCTCTTTCTTTCTCTTTCAATCTTTTGTTCTTTCTCCATTCTTTCCTTCCTTTCTCTCCCTCTCTCTCTCCCTCTCTCTCCCCTCCCTCCTCTATTCTCATCTCCATTCCCTCTTTCTGTCTCTCTTTCTTTCTCTTTCAATCTTTTGCTCTTTCTCCATTCCTCCCTTCCTTCCTTTCTCTCTCTCTCTCTCTCTCTCTCTCTCTCTCTCTCTCTCTCTCTCTCTCTCCCCTCCCTCCTCTATTCTCATCTCCATTCTCTCTGTCTCTCTCTTTCTCTTTCATTCTTTTGCTTTCTTCATTTCTTCCTCTCTCTCTCTCTGTCTCTCATTTTCTCTCTCTCTGTCTGTTTCTGTCTCTTTATCTGCCTCTGTCTGTCTGTCTCCACCCTCCTTCTTCCTCCTCCTTCCCAAATCTACTATGTTTTCCCCTAGAAGAGGAGGCTCTGGTAGGCCCTCTATCCCTCCTCTTACTGCCTAGAGACACTTAAATAACTCTTAGCATATACTGCAAGATCCTATGCTCACGTGACAAGACTGCAAAAGGTCAACATTGTCCCTAGCAACACCTCCCTTGACATCTTCCTTAACTGGGCTGAGCCTTGACTTCCTTATCTAGAAAACCAAGGTTAAAATCCCTCTCAATCCTCCCTGTCAGTCTATGAGCTGAGGAAGTTGGAGGGGGTGGAGTGAGCTCCTGTCTTGAGTGTTACGGCCTCCCGGAAAGATCATGGAACTTAGGTCACCAAATATGAGAGCTCCAGGGAACCCTGTGACCCCTCCCTTTCATTCCATAGTTGAAGAAATTGAGATCCTGACTTTTCTCCACTCAGATCTTTTAGGGGTGGTCTCTCTTGTTCAGCAAGGTCTTCATAGGGACAGTATATATAAAACACTAACAGCTGCCCAAGCTTAATGACCCTACTATGGAATGAGAGTACTAATAAGCACTTTCTGGCTATCTCTTCAATAACTCCTACCCAGGAATTGAAAAGAAGATTGAAGCATGGATGTGTCTCATGATGACATCCAGTCCCACTGAGGGCAGAAGAAGAAGAAACACAGCCAAACAGAAGGAGGTTAGGCCTTAGGAAGAACTTGCCATGTGGCTGAAACTACAATGTGTAAAGTGTAGTGGAAAGGGTGACAGGAGACCTGGTTTTATCCCAGACTAGCTGACTGTGGACCATGAGTTTAATTTCTCTGGGCCTCAACTTCTTCACCTGAAAAATAAGAATAATACCTATAAGAATCATAGATTAGAGCTAGAAGAGATTTCAGGGGCCATCTTTGGAACCCTCTTATATTTCAGGTGAGGAAGCTGAGGCCTAAGGAAATTAAGTAACTTGCTCAATGCCATTCAGGTGGGTGGAGGCAGAGATGAGATTCAAACCCAGGCCCTCAGATTCCAAGTCCTATGTACTTTCCATTGTACCATGCAGTGTATGGGTCAAGTAATTATTGGAAGTAAGAGTCCTTTGAAAGGTACATCATTCTGTAATCATAGAAGTTATTGTTATTGTTCAGTAGTTTCAGTCTGTCCAACTCCTTGTGACCCCATTTGGGGTTTTCTTGGCAAAGATACTGGAGCGGTTTGCCACTTCCTTCTCCAACTCATTTGACAGATGAAGAAACTGAGGCAAATAGGGTTCAGTGGTTTGTCCAGGGTCATGCAGCTATTGGAGTGGTTTGCCATTTCCTTCTCCAGCTCATTTTACAGATGAGGAAACTGAGGCAAACAGGGTTAAGTGACTTGCCCAGGCTCCCACAGCTAGTAAGTATCTGAGACCAGATTTGAACTTGGGAAGATGAGTCTTCCTAACTCCAACCCCAGTGCTCTATCCACTGTGCCACCCTAGCTGCCCAGTCATAGAAGTTATTGACATCTAATTATGCCATTAAGAGAGATGTACAGGATGGCTAGGGATTTTCAAAAACAAGAGATACCCCTTCCATGGCCCCCAACCCCTAGACCTAGGTGAAGGGGAAATAACCCAGTCTGAAGATAAGGAGATAGGAAGGTTGACTTTTGGAACATGACAGTAGCCTAAGGAGACCATCACTTTTAAAAAGTGAGATGCTATGTCGCTGATTGTGACAACTAGGTAGAACAGTGGATAAAGAACTAGACTTAAAGACGGAAAGACCTGAGTTCAAATCACGCCTCAAATACTTAGTAGCTATACGACCCCAGACAAGTCAGTCAACCTCTCCAGGCCTCACTTTCTTCAACTACAAAATGGCAATAATAATAGCAATTAATTTGTTGCCGTTGTTTGCCCTTCATTTTTGAAGAGGACCAATGACATCAGAGGTGATGTCTCAACTTGCCCCTTACATGGATTTAAGTGAGGCAGAGTTGCACAAAGTCATCAGCCTCACTCTCTCTCCCTGAGTCATCTAAGTCCAGCAACAGCACAAAAGTGATGGCCTGGGACACAGTGGCTGACCTTGGCATTTTCCACGTCTGACCAAGCTCTAAGTACTCCCCAGAACCTGCTTCAGCTGCATTGGAACAAATAATTCTCATCCACCTATTCTTATAGGGTTATTGTGAGGATCACAGGAAAGAGATAATATGTGTGGAGTGCTTTGCAAACCTTAAAATGCTAAATGAATGTTAGCTATTATTACTATTTAAAAAGAAAGCAGAAATTCCTAAGCAATGAAGTCACACCCCTATTTTTCCTTCTGAGCAGATTGCCTCAGGGTTCCCTTTAGGAAGGGTTCTGTACTCCCTTCTAGGGTCACATCTCCCCTGTTCTGTACAGTGAAATTTTCAGGTGGAGGCTGAGGACCAAGTAGGGGGTTTGTCTTGGGCTGGAAATTTGTTTTACTCTATCTTTTTGTGGGTTCTATTGCTCTAGAATTTGTTTAGAGTCATTTCTGCAGGAATTTGGAGGGGTTTGGGGGAGTGCTCAAGCGAGTCACTGCTTTTTTTTTTTTTTTGGTTAGGCAATTGGGGTTAAGTGACTTGCCCAGGGTCACACAGCTACTAAGTGTCAAGTGTTTGGTCGGAGATTTGAACTCAGGTCCTCCTGACTTCAGGGCTGGTGCTCTATCCACTGCGCCACCTAGCTGCCCCAAGTCACTGCTTTTACTCCACCATCTTGGTTCTTCCCCCCAGGTAGGGTGTTTGAAAGAAAGCTTCTGTGGAGCTCTGTGTTCTCCCTTTGGGGGATGGGGGTGGTACATAATTTAAAATGCCTAGTTACTCAAGTGTCTTTATGTCCAGGCTCAGAGACCCCCTTGGACTGTGACTGGAGGGGCAACAGAATAGTCCCACTGCTGAAAGAGTCCATGGCTTTAGGCCGGACCAGTCCATCAGTAATTCAATTCGAAACTTTGGGCAAATTACATAACCCCTCTGGGACTCACTTTCCTCATGTGTAAAATGAGGAGGTTAGACTAGAGAACCTCTAAGATCCCTTCCAGACCTAAAATATCATGATTCTATCATGGCCAATGTTCCACCATCATGGATTCATTCCTTAGGATGAAATACTACTTTGTTCTCCTATCCTTTTCTTAAAATAGAAGTCTTCTCGTGGGAAGCGTAAGCATGATGGGCTTGAATGTGTATATGAGGAAATCCTGGAGCAACATGAGCATCCTGAGTGGGGCAGTAAGAGAGAAGAGGGGGAAAGGACACAGAGAGGTCAGAGGCAGGATGTGATGGCAAAGGATCACCTCTTTTCTGGCTCAGGGCTAACTTTAAGTAGACTTCTGGTACCTGATGAGCCTGGCAGCAGGGCAAGGGAAGAAGTGGAGCTGAATGTAAAGCACAGCTTTAAAAAAATCCTGCAGGCTGCATTGAAGAAGATTTCATCTTCTCTAAGCCATCCCAACCTGCTTAACTGTGTTCAGGAGTAGGAGAAGGGTAGACAGAGGTTTAACATGGAGATTGGGAAGCTGTGCCCGGGAATTATCAGCAATGTCATGAGAAATCTCTATTTTGATGGTATTTTCTAGCACTTTCCAGTGAAATCCCTGCCATAGCAATCCTATGAGGTGTATGGTGAACATAGCATTATCCCCATTTTACAGATAAGGCCCAGAAAAGTTAAGTAACTTGCCTTGATTCATACAGCTGGTAAATTCAAATGTTATAACCTGAACTCGAGTCTCATGACCCCAAACCCAGTACACTGTCCACTATACCATGTGGCCCCTCACTGCCCGCCCTCCCCCTTCTGTAGCATCAGAGGTTTTTTTTGTTTTTTTGTTTTTTTGTTTTTTTCCGGTAGTGGGGGAATCAAGCTTGAGGGGGAGCCTCACAGTGAAGGGCCCCCAGGGCAGGGTCAGCTCCGAGGAACCAAGCCAGTGTAGTGCCTGGCTCAGGCTATCAGACACTGCCACAGCAGGGCACTGCAAATGACTTTGTAGTTATTGTTCCTCAAATTGGACACCCCCTTGGAGCTCACATAATATGAGATGAAACAGCCTGCAGGAGGCTGCAGGAAAATGGAACACTGATGGAGGGGATTTTTTATTTTTTTTCCCCATAGGAGAAATGCTCCAGACACCACTCCCCCTGCTTTCTCATCATCTCTCCCCCTCTGCCCCTTCCCCTAATCTCCAGTTCTGTCTCAAATTCTCTGAGTGCTGTTATTTAGAAAGTCAGGATGTCTCAGGCATTGCAATAAACCACCGCCCCCAAACATCTGACCCTATAATGAGAGAGGGAGGATCTTGCATTTTTAGGGGGGAAGGTAATGGGGAAAATTTGTGTGTTTGTGACTGTGTAGGTATGTGTATATTATTACATTTATTCAACAAACTAACTAGGAACCTATTATGCACAAGGTACTGCTCCAGTTCCTAAGTGTCTGTATGTGCATAAATGCATGCCTGCATAATGTCGCATATGTACATAATCTACACTGTGTTGTGTGTAGCTGTGTATGCATAGTCTGTGTAGTGCTTTTAAAGCACTGTTTCTTATGTGTGCACATGTGCCTGAGTTTATACTGTGTATTTATGCATGTGCATTGTACATATGTCATTCTGTGTGCACCTCTGTAAGTACTGTATGCCCTATGTAGCTATACAGATATTTATTGGGAGCCTATTATGTGCAAAGGGTCATTCTAATGCAGGTGGTGTCTGCATGCATGTCTTATGCATTTGTGCATGTAGCTCATATGTGCAGTATGGACATAGGTGTATATGTATTGTTTGTAAGTATTATGCAAGCTATTATTTGTATGTATGTTTGCATATGTTATACACGTAAGCCATTGAGGTGCAATGTGAGCATGTGTGTGAGTGTCTACGTGTGTGTGTGCGTGCGTGTGCATGTGTATGTGTGTGTACAGAAGGAAGAGCGAGTCTTCCCAGGGCTGTCTGGGTTCAGCCTTGCAGCTCTACCCTTTGCTATCTCAGCACGGCCAAAGTCTGATAATTTCTACCAGCTGGAGATATAATTTGCTGTCACTTGGCATCACGGAGCTCCCATGCTACTGTGGGGATCCAGCAGAGGAGAGGTGTCTGGGAAAGGGACAGAGCAGAGCAGGAAACTGAAGACAGAGTGCAGGATAACAGCAGAGCAAACAAACAAGAACCTTTCAGACAAGAAGAGATGGAGCAACAGGGCAAGTGAGGAAGCAGAGGGAGGGCTGCTCTGGGAGAGGGCAGTCCCTGGGGAAGAGAAGTCAAGGAGCAGGAAGTCAGAGGCTCTTCCCCACAGCTCTGCAGTGATGAGCAAGACATTTCTACTAATTCTGGGCAATTCAGAGCCCCACCCCACTTAAATTTCACAAAACAGTTAACCTTTGAGAAAAGTGCTCCAGAGCCAGGGAAGGTGGGGAGGCTGTCCTTTAGAGTAAACGTCTGGATTTGGCTGTGTTGAGCTTCAAATTCACAGTCTCATTAATTCATGGTCCTCACAAAGCCCCATGAAGAGCACATATTGTGGGGGGGCACCTGATAGAAGTGGGAGAACGGCCCCTTACTCAGACGAATATGATGTAGTCTTAGTAGAAGCGTAGGGAAACATGAGTTTTCAGACATGTAGACGCCACCCTCTTCCCGGGATCACGGGCAGAGATTCAGCCTCTGCCTGGGAAACTGGTGCTAGTGAGTGGATGAATAAGTAGAAGACAGTCCATTATTAATGGCATTCAGTGAGTGACCCCTGTGTACGGAGTCGTTTATGATTTATCGTAGAGCCATAAAAGGCCAGGGATGGAAGTGATAACGAAAGGTCATCTCAGGCAGATCCACACCTAAATAATCCAACAGCTGATAATCACCTTGTCTTGGAAGACTGTCCCCCAGAAAAAGGAGGGGGCAATAGTGCCCTTCTGTCACTTCTCCATCGATGCCAGGAAGTTCTTTGTATAATTTCTCATGATTTGTGATTATGATTACAAAGGAAAACATTATTTTACTGTTTATGATTAAATACTAATGGAACAGCAAAAATATACTAAGTGTATAGCACCAGGATATATTTGCCATCCTTTCTGTTTCCATTTACTTCAAGTCTAGCTACATGACCTTCTCCAAGCTGTCTGTACCATTTCATTTAAAACAATGGGCAAATGGATTTCAGAAATTTGGGGGGCCTGGAACTGAGATTTCATTGGTATAGAGAATGCCTGATGAAGAAACTCCTCTGAGTAATGTAGGTCAGATACATATACATATACATATACATATACATATACATATACATATACATATACATATACATATACATATACATATACATATGCATACACATATACATATACATACACATACACATACATACACACATATATATGTATATACATATATATGTATATACATATATATAAATAAAAAATTGATGTCATTAGAGAAGTGTCTGGTGCACTAAGGGTCTAACTGATTTGCCTAGGATCAGAGGCAGGTCTTCTTGACCCAGAAGTCAGTTCTCTATCCTCTATCCCTCATTGTCTCTCAGTATTAACAAGAAGAAAAACTGTTGAAATCATAATAAGAATTAGGGTTAGACCCATGCGAGACCAAACAAGAAAAATGATGAGACCCTCACATGGATTAGTGTAGATGGTTACATAGCCTTACACAAACTAAGTATCCAATAAATCTTTGTTGAAAAAAATGAATGACTAGATTTCCTATTGATTAGCAAGGACGGTACCTACATACATGCCTACCATGATTGTTTTAAGAATAATGAGATAGGGCAATGGACTGGATGACCTCTGGGGTTCTTCTTTGGATATGGTGGTATTTTAGGAGGTATGGAAGAGGCATGCTCTGTGGGAGGTGAAGAGGCGAAGTGGAAAGAGGGATGGCTCTGAAGTCAAAGTTCCTGGGTTCAAATCTCAGTCTCCCATCTGTGTGATTTTGGCCAAGCCACTTAGCCTTTCTTGGCTCTAGTAATCTCATCTTTAAATGAGGGGCTTGAATTGGATTATCTCTAATGCCCTAGATCTGGGATCCCCAACAACTCCTTGTAAAGGGAAGAAACATGACTGATGGATGTTGGGTCAGTGCTCTTAATGTGTCATTAAAACTTGGTTCTGCTCTCTGCAATGCCTCTAATTAGCACCAATCAGAAGTGACTTTAGACAAGTCACTTAGCCTCTCTAGATCTCAGTTTCCTCATGTGTAAAATGAAAGCAATAGACTAGATAATTTCAAAAGTCTCTTCTGGTTCTGATATCCCATGATTCTAGGAACTTCTCTACTGACATCACAACAACTCTGGACACTTGCCTACCTTTTCGTGTTGGAAGCAGAATTCATCGTCATCAGCGGATTGACATGGGACTGTCACTTGTCCCAAGCCTTCAGAAAGAGGTGGAAATGAACCAAGACTTCAGATCCCAAGACGCCTGACTCCAATGACAATCGATGACATCTCCCGGAAACAGAATGGGGAGTTGGGGGGGGCAGGTTGCTCTAAATCACGTGCAGATTACAGTCGTTCTGTTTGCCTTTTCCGCTGCAGATCCGATGATTTAAATTAGGTCTCGATTCTTGTTTAAATTATAGTTTACTGTTCTGCACCCCGCTCAGAAGTGAATTACCTTAAGCAGCGGTATTAATAACATGGTTATAATTAAGCCTCATTACTGCAGGCAGTTTGCTGAAACAAATTGCTTCTTCATTATTATTATAGCACCTTTGGTAAAAAGACATTTCCCCAGAATGCGACCTTGATGCTTTATATAGTAAAAGGGGAGATGTGATAGAGATGTAAGGATGAATTAGCATCTTTTGCCTTCTCTATCTGGCTCATTAAAAGGAAGAGAACGCAAGTCAAAACCAAGCAGCCTTGATGGCAATTTTAATCTGTACGAAATGGATAATGAATAGGTTTGAACTTTCTGCGACATTTTTGTAATGGTGTTTTATTTATATGATGCTACTATTCGAATAAATAAATAAATAAAGAGCTGTACAGGAGAGACAAGCAAAGCCAGGGAGGTTCCCACAGGCAACCAACAGCTCTGAACCTTCATCTTGTTATCATCAATTGGTTTGAGAATTTCCGGCTCAGAGCCAGTTACACTGGAGATCCATCTGTTTATTCTAATTCTGCTATCATACCTGGGCCTTCAGGACTAAGGAAAGAGAGTGGGGGAAGTAAAAGAAATGACCTAGAAAGGCAACACAACAAGTTAAAAATGTGTGTAAAACACTATGAGTCTATTCAGCCCTGTAAACACATCTCCCATTTTTGTTTGAGCCTTCGGTCATACTTTTGGTATCTGCCTGCCTTGACCTTGTCCACCATTTTCCCCTCCATCCCTATTCCTTAAAGACAGGCTGAGAAACTAGGTTCAGCGATAGAGACAGAGCAGACATAGGGCCGAAGGCCATTGGCATGGTCACTTCCTGTTCTGATTTTTAATTACTCTTTGGGGTGGTGATAATTAAGACTCTTAAAACTAATTCTGTTTGGTGATTTACTTTTCTCTGTAATTAGATGTGGAGATTAGACTCTGCTTTTCCTATTCTGCCAAAGTTTTCCTAGAAAGAGGCTTTCCCACACAGGCGGGAAATCTGGGGACGCCCACAAAGCATCCTCACTGCCATTGGAAGCATTTACAGGCACTATTGTATGCTGAGTCCCGTTTCTCTTGTGAAATGACCTGGGATTCTCATTGGACGCCAGAGTCCTAGCTGGGCACCTTGCTGTCTCACTTTTTTCCATTTTGTACCTCACTCCTGACAGGGGCTAATCCATCTCTCCTGACTTTATCTCCAGCTGGAGACACACAAACCAAGGCAGGCAGCAGTGCCATAAAGACTCTCTTTATTGGCATGCCATGTTTCTGTCACACACGCTGCCCCCAACAGAACACGCTGGCATAATCAGTGGAATAAATCCTCTGCCGTGAGTATGCACCACATACACAAGTGCACGTGCACTGTGTGCTCACATGCAGACATACCTTCCTTACCCCCATCCATAAGGCAAGTGCAGACCAAGTACAGCTGATTCACTCTGCACTCATCCCCTTTGCCCACTAGAATAGCTAATGACAATAACCAGCATTTACACAGGGTGTCCCAAAAGTCTTAGTGCAGTTTTAAGCTTTTACACCTTTAAGAGGTTAAAAACTGCCCTAAGAATTTTGGGACAGCAGATAAAGCCCTTTAAGCAAAGCGTTTTATATATGTCATCAAAGCCAAGTCACGCTATCTACTCTCTAGACAGCAAGGCCAGAGGCAGTGGATCCCAAAGAAAATTCAGGATAAATCCTGACAGCCTGGTAGCCTCAAACCCCTCCAGGCTCCCTCCTTTCCCTTTGACTCTTCCCCTTGATTTTTCTTTTCTATCTGAAAACAGCATCTGTATTGCACAAAGAGCAATAGCTCAGCCTTAAGGAAGCCCTGGGAAAGGTCAGTCACCTAGCCAAGGGATTTTTATTCACCACTCAAAAATCTCTCAAGAATTGCCGGACCTATTGGAATAAGCCTCCAGGCCCAGGCCTCTAGATCTCTCTGCAGTTCTGATGCTGTGTTCAGGCCAGCACCTTACTGAGAATGAAAGACATGCCCAGCTCCATGACTAGGACACAGCGAGCCTGGGAGCCTGGCCCCTGGCCATTCACCTGGCATCTAGTGATGCTCAGCATGGGTGAGCAGGTCATGGGCCACAGTACAGGGATGCGTAATGCCCTAGGTGCCTATCTTACACAGGAAGGTAAAAATTGCCAAATCAGGGTCCATTTGGTACTATTCTGTGGCCAGCAGAGAAATGTGAAAATGGGAAATGTGGTCATCCTTATTTACAGCACCTAAAAAGCACCTCATATCCCTGTTCTTCTCAGTAGCCGTGTATGTATTGTTATTCACAAATTTGTCCTAACCTTTTTGGAACTCATTTATATTTCCTACCAGTACCACCTCCTGGGGTAATGAGTTCCATAAGCTTAATGCCTGCTGTGTGAAGGGACACTTTCTTTTCTTAGTCCCAAACTTACTTTGTTCGAATTTCAAAAGCCCCTTTCTCCCACCTTTGTCAAGTGTTTCAGGATTTAGTGAGCAAATCCATGCTCTCCTTTCTACATCATTCATACATATAATAGGGGAGAGACAAAGACAGAGACAGACACAGAGAGAAATATGAGGGAGAGAGATGAGGCAGATGGATAGATAGATAGATAAATGAGGTAGATAGAGTAGACAGATGAGGTAGACAGACAGACAGACAGACAGACAGACAGACAGATAGATAGATAGATAGAGTTCTCCCCCCTCTTCTAAATATTCTCATTGCTCTTCTCTAAGACTTATCTATCTCTATTAAGTCCTTCTTAAAGTATAGACAGAGTATCTGTATGTGAGGGTAGAGTCTACTAGTAAAGTTGTAACTAGAAATTCTTTTACTAGGAGCAAAAACAGTTGGAAGGAGGATAGTGGTAACACAGAGGATGACCATCACAGATACAACTAGGTGGCACATGAAAGAAAGCATTTGACTTGCCAGGAAGGTCTGAGTTTAGATACTTACTTGCTGTGAGACCTTGGGCAAGTCACTTAATCTCTGCTCGCCTCAGGTTCTTCATCTGTAAAATGGGGAAAATAGGAAAACCTACCTCTCAGGGTTGGTGTGGAGATAAAATATTTGTAAAGTGCTTGGCTTATCTTAAAGCACTATACAAATGCTAGCTATTATGATCGTTATTAATATTAAGACCAGGATTCCCAGGCTGGAAGTATGGTAGCCACTCATAGACCTGACCCCATGTCGTTCGGCAAAAAAGCTTTGATATGTTCTATTTTTGACTTGGGTATGTTGACCCCTCCCTATACAATGTGGTATGCCTTCCCCTCTCTCAGGGGCTTACCATATTGGTGGCAAATGTAGTGCAACAAATCAGCTTTGGTCCTACTGCATCTCAGAACTTCCAAACTCAAGTGACTGATTCACCGGTTGTAGCTTCCTCAGCAGCAGGGGCTATAGGCACACTTAAAGATGTAGTCACATAGAAAGAACAGGCCTAGGAGAGAGGGAACCATTGTGAAAGGAGCCTGTGGGAGGCAGCCAATTGAAGGAGCAGGCTTAAGTTGTGCTAAGGAAGGGAGAGGGGCAGCTCTTAGATGGTGCAGTGGATATAGCACTGGGCCTGGAGTCAGGAAGGTCTGAGTTCAAATCCAGCCTTTGACGCTTACTAGCTGTGTGATGCTGAGCAAGTCACTTAACCCTGTTCGCCTCAGTTTCCTCATCTGTCAAATAAGCTGGAGAAGGACATGGCAAACCGCTCCAGTATCTTTGCCAAGAAAACCCCAAATGGGGTCACAGAGAGCTGGACACAACTGAAACAACTCAACAACAGGAAAGGGAGTTGGTACATTAGGGCAAAGCTCTGGACATTCTGTCCTAGTTATAGATTTGATCACAAGACCTATATTCAAGTAACTTATTTAAGTAACTTTATACCTAACTAGTCATGTCTCTGAGTCTCCCTTATCCCATCTGGAAAGAGAGAGCAGATAAAGCAGTCTGTAAGAAACCTTCTGCTAGTCTGGAATTTTGTTCTGAGTTCAGATGAGACACTTTGGGTAAAAGGTAGGGTATTCTCCATCTCACATCCATTCCGTTCAAGCGCTTGTTCATCACTGCCAACACTAGGGAAGGGAAAGGGAATAAGCATTTATGTAGCACCTCCTATGAGCCAAGCACTATGCTAAGTGCCTGTTGTTCAGATTTACAGATTTGCTGTTGTTCAGTCATTTCAGTTGTGACCCCATTTGGGGTTTTCTTAGGAAAGGTACTGGAGGGGTTTGCCATTTCCTTCTCCAGCTCATTTTACAGGAAACTGAGGCAAACAAGTTAAGTGACTTGCTCAGGATCACACAGCTAGTCAGTGTCTGAGGCTGGATTTGAACTCAGGTTTTCCAGACTCCTGGCCCAGCGCTCTAGCCACTGCACCACCTAGCTGCCTTTATATTCAAGTATAAAAGATTATAGATTTAGACCTAGAAAGGTCTTTAGAGACCATCTAGTTCAACCTCCTTATGGCACAGATGAGGAAAACAAGAGTCAGAAAGGTTAATTACTTGTCTAAAGTCACATGAAATAAGTGGCATGGCTGAGATTTGAACCCAAATTCTCTGACTCCATATGAAATACTCTTTCTACTGCACCAAACTACCTTAAAATCTGCCAAGACTATTACATACTGCTCCTCCCACGAGTGCTCCTCCAGTTTCCATATCTAAGTCTTTGTGCTGGCTGTCCTCCAGGACCAGAATGCTCCTCACCTCACCTCTCCCTGACTTCCCTCAAGATTCAGCTCAAGTTCTACTTTTGAAAGGAGGCCTGTCCTGGTCCCACCAGTCGCCAGAGCCTTCCTCTCTAAGATTACTTTCCATCTGTTCTATATTGTACCTTTCAGGTACTTATTTATATTAAATTAAATTTATATCAAATTACTTATTTATATTAAATTATATTGCATTTATATGATTAAATCATTAATAGAAAGGATTGTTTTTACTTTTTCTTTATATCCCAGCATTTTGCACAGTGTCTGGCACATAGCAAGTGTCTAATAAATGACTGTTTGTGGACTACTGATTACATTAATAAGTCTTCTTTTATTGATTCTCTTATCCCTAAAACAACTGACTATAGTGTCTCTATCAGGAACTGAGAACAGCCTGGATGTGAGGATGCAGATTCAAGGCTCAAGAGTCCAGCAGAAAAGTTTCAACAGGTTTAGCGGTACTGCGTGAAAATCCATTCCCCAAACGGGAGAGAAGAACTTCTAGCAATCAGGAACTGTGCATGATCCTTTTGCCACCCATGCTGTCTAAACGTGAGCCCACTTTCCCCCGGACTCTCTATGTACTGGTGGGAGAGTAAGTCGCAGACTTTTCTGAAGTATGCTTTGTACCCACAGCTGTTACCATACCAACTTAGTGAATCCCCCTTTCTGAAAGCTAATTGTCTGGCTGGCTAGTTGATATCAACTGCTAGTCAGTCATGGGGAAAGTACACTGGTGGGGGCTTGCAAGCTATGGCACCAAAAAACAACCCCCTAGTGAATCCCTCAGGGATATTCTGATAAACAAAAACCCTAAACCATGAGGGGAAGTGTAGCAATTGTCCTCTGGGACCTAGCCTGCCAGTGTGACTGGAAATCAGGAGAATAGCTCAAGAATATCTGCTAAATATGAATCACAAGTACCTATTGTATAGATCTTGTTTGTTTATATACATATATAATTATACATGTGCTATATTATATAATGATTATGTATTATACACATTTATATATGTATGTGTATATATATATATACATATATGTATATATATATAAAATTCAATACATTAGTTCCAAAGTTGTCTTGCTTATCTGTGTGACTCTCTGAATGTACTTTTTTTTTTACTATCTTATCATACTATTGTCACACTTTGAGTGTGTTGTCTACTAAAACCCCAAGATAATTGATAGACCAATGGTTTTCTAGCCATATATTCCTCCATCTTATATTTGTTTTGTAGTGGAGTCATTTCAGTAGTGTCTGCCTCTTTGTGACCTCATTTGGGGTTTTCTTGGCAAAGATACTGGAGTAGTTTGCCGTTTCCTTTTTTTAGCTCATTTGACAGATGAGGAAATTGAGGTAAACAGGGTTAAGTAACTTGCCCAGGCTAACATAGCTAATAAGTGTCTGAGGCCAGAATTGAACTCAGGTTTTCCTGACTCCTGTCCCAGGACTATCTATCCACTGTGCCACCTAGCTGCCTTCTTATACTTGTACAGTTTACTTGTACACTCAAGTGTACAAATTTACATTTATCCCTATTAAGTTTTATCTTAATCCATTCAATCCAACATACCAGCCCATTGAGATCTTTTGGCATTCTGATGCCAACGTCAATATGTCAGTTCTCCCAGCTTCCTATCATTTGTATGTGTGTATTTGTGAGGAAGGCTGGGAAACAGTTGGTCTGGGTACCTTTGATCAACTGATTTCTCCCTAACTCAGATGAATCATAGAAGGTTTGGGTAATAGAGACAAAGGTGTCAATAGATTGAACAAATTGCTAAGGAGGATTTTTCCTTTTTTAGCCCATTCAGAGGTACGAAGTTCTTCTTTGTTGGAATCAGAGAGGTGGTTTGCCATTGGCTATCAAAAGATTGGTCGCACCTGTACCAGCCTTAAAAAGTCAACTGTGGCACCATAGTCAGGGCAGCTGTTTGTGGCTGTGATCCCTGGCAGGCTAGAGAAGGGGAGCCTACTTCTAGGGACAGGACTGTTCTTTGCTTTGTCTTTTCTAAAGGGTATGAGGCAGAGGGAATTATTTATCTCTCCTGTCCCACTCACATCTGCCCTGGTGCTTTACATCAGAGCTACTCACCTAATAAAAGACAACACATGGAGCAGGCAAGAGAATCAGTCATCATAGACAACTGAGACTACAATGACCCCAAGCCACAGAGAAGACCATCAACCATTGAATCAAGAGATAATTAGTGGGGCAGCTAGGTGGCACAGTGGATTGAGCTCCAGCCTTGGAGTCAGGAGGATGTGAGTTCAAATCCTGCCTCAGACACTTGACACTTACTAGCTGTGTGACCCTGGGCAAGTCACTTAATCCTGATTGGTCTCACCAAAAAGCGAGAGAGAGAGAGAGAGAGAGAGAGAGAGAGAGAGAGAGAGAGAGAGATTAGCCCTGGTAGTTACTAGTTGTGCTACACAGACAAACAGGACCAGGGAGCCCAGTTGAATGACTTCCCAAGCAGAGGTACCGCAGTTGGGGGAAGGATGATGAGGGAATCACTATGAGAAGAGGAATGACAAAGTGGAAGAAAGAGTTGCCTAGGCATGTGTTTCTATATGTCTCACTACTGGTGTACTCCGTATAAATGCTCAGTCTTCCCACTGATGCTGTGTGAAAGTGTGCCCCAGGTTAATGGGGGAGACATTTAGCAGCTAATGCTTTTACTATGCCATCTTTAAAAAAAAAAAACTTTGCTTTCAGCTAAGTGTGTCTACTGGTTGACTGTGAAAGATGAGCACACCAGTAGGGGTTTGTGGGCTGTTGTTTTAGAAGTAAAGCCCTACAAAATACCTAAAATCTAAGTTACTTGTTACCCCACTGGGGACTCAATTTGCCACTGCCAGTGCAGAGCACATGAGGGAGATGCTACATGTATTTTTCATATGTATACCATCTATTTTTCTATTCAAGTCAGTGATAAAAGCATTCTTTAGGCAGTATAGGGCCAAGCTCAGAACCCTGGAGCACTTCACTAGAGATACCCTTCAAACTGAAATCAACCCATTAATGATTACTCTTTGGACCCAGTCACCCTAGGGATAGTCTTTAATGGTTCAAATATCATGCTCTCCCAACTTCATTCCTCTTCCACTGTTGAATTCTTGCTCATTTTCTAAGTCCAACTCAAATGCCTCTTCTTTAGGAAACCCTACTTGCTCTCCTCCATCAGTAACAACCTTTTTCCCTTCAAATTACTAGCACTTTCTTTTGCATTTCTCTAATGTACTTATCAGGTAACATGGTATACAATAGTTCAATAATTGTATATATAATACAGTAATAATTTATGTAGTAACATAATATTGTATGTAATTGTGGTTTTTTCACTCTCCTAGACAGTAAGCTCTATGAGAGAATGAATTAAGTCTTATATAAATTTGATATCTCCCTTAGAACTTAGCATAGTAACTGAACACATAAAGGACTTAATAAATATTGAATTTACTGAATTGAATTTTTCTTAATACCTCTCCTAAAGATAGGCAACATTTTGTTGACCTTTTTAGCCACAGCAACACATTGGGCCAACATTATTAGGGAGAGAGGCTCCCTGCTTCCAGATGCCCTTCCTCATCCTCCCCAGAAGAGTGCAGACCTCACTACTCACTGATGGGCACTTCTCATCTCACCCCTCAGGCCCAACTAACAGGGCATTTTGATTTCTGGAAGGCAGCCATTGTGTGTTTGCTACAGGCTCCCAGGTGACCTTTGAGGCAAAAAGCCACCAAGCCAAGGGCTGAACTTTCCCCAGGCCTTCAGGCTCTTGTCATTTCATTTCTTCCTGAAGGAGCCCATTGTCCCTCTCCTGAATGACTGAGCTTAGCTGGCAATTAAATCGCCATCTCCAAAGGTTACCAGGGAGAAGGTGCTTCTTTCCATTGTTCAATGGAGAGAGAGGCCACACTGAGTTGTACCTAACCTTTCCCCAGGGAGGTTAACCCCTTGAGGCTGAGCTGCACAAGGCCTGGTAATGGAACTTTCCCTTCCTTATAGGTCCAGAAAAGTAAGCCACTGGCGTATAACCAGCCAGAAGTGGAGAATTTGTTCCAGAGAAGGCATGGCCAAAGAGAAGGACATTTGGGATTAGAGATAGGGGTGGGTCAAGGTAAATAGAGTCAACTCTTGTTTAGGCACTGATTGTCCAAATGATGGACAATCCTGGGCAATTCTCCACCTGAGAAGCAGCAAATATAATATTGGACTTGGGGCTTATTCTATATTTGAGATGTCTTCTGCATTTACTTCATCCACTACCATCCTGGATCAGTTGTGAGTTCACCCTGGGCTCTGGGTTGGTTAATGCTTGCATAGTTTTGGTTTTGTTGTTGTTATTTTTTTTTAATTGTCTGATCCATCTCATAGATCCACGACACCCTGATATTCAAAGCATTCAAATAAACCACATTTAATTTGTACTGAATGGCACTAAATTCTCAACCCTGAACAAGTAAGGATTTCCATTCAAGGGCACAAGGACAGTTACAGGTTAGTGGCTCTCCTCTCATCTCTCCTCACATCCCAGACCAGACTCTTCAGCTTTTCTCAGTAGCAGCAGGGGGAAAACCAGGCAGTGGTTTTCTTTTCAGCTCTTCATATTAAATTTTCAGGTGTTTCAGATAATCACCTTGAGGGACTGGTTGAAAATAACCTTTCTGTTTTTTGAAGACAATCAGCTAAGGAAGTGCTTATCAGTGGTTCCTCCCCCTTTTAAAGATAATCACTAAATGGGGCTGACCACTTTCATTCTAGAATTATGAGATCACTCTCCTCAGTAAGAACCCAGATGGGGATATTTGTTAAAATATATACTTTCATTTTCCTAACTTTCCTAATTCAATGATGGTATTTCATACACACAAATATATGTAATTTTCCTTTTGTTTAAGTGATACCTCCATGACTGAGCAATTCAAGAGTGAGCTATGCCCCTCCCTCATCTCACTCCCAGCAGGAAAAAAAATAAAAATACCTGTGGTTTCTTGGTTTGTCTTGGTAAAGAGATCTTTCTTTGTTTTCTGTTAAACTGGTATAAATCTGAAGTAAGAAAAAAAAAAGCAAACTGATAATTCCTCTTGCTGAGAGACATGTCTTATAGGGAGGGACCAGATGGAATTGTATCCCCTGCTAAAGATTAGACTCAGTGATTCTTTTTTTATACCCCTTTGCATATACTTTATTATTTCCACTATTTTGGTCTGAAACACCTTTCATAAGAATGAAGATACATAAACACATGTGTTTATGTGTTTGTACTCTGTACTTTGAATGTGGATTCCTAGGATTAATTTGGTCTCCACCTACTTCTTGTATGACAAAAGTTATGAACTAATAGATAAAATGCCTTCTAAAAAGTCTCTCCCTCACTGCTCTACTCTGGATTTCAGATCAGGAACAAGGATTGCTATAAAGTTAAATTTTAAGTTCAGTCTCTGAGTCTTGAGTCTTATGTGTTGAAAGCTGATGGGAACCTCATAGTCTTTGTAAGGAAGCTAGATTCCTCTCTGTACTTGAGAAAGCACCAAAGTCCCATCCTTGGATATCTGTGAATGTCAAAGACTTACATCTCAACTGTTAGCACTTGAGTGGAGATCAACATTGGACTAAGGCCAGAGACCATCTCAAGCCTGGAGAAACATACTCAAACTAGGAGGTACCTTGGGGCTCATTTTTCAGCAGCTAGGTCCTTGACCATTTAAAACCAAAGATAAGATGACTACGCTCCCAAATTTAATCCCAATACATTTGGCTTCATATAAATAAGTTTTCCACATGGGTTATTTTTCATTTTCTAGTGTGGCTACTTGTCTTAATACAAAAGGTATTCACTTGAAGAGCTGTTGCTGTTAAATGGTGGAAAAGACCAAAAATTCTCCTCCCCTTCCCCTTTAACATGAATTCAGGTCCTACTGATGGGGGATAGGATTTGCACTGGACCTCTAAAAGGAAAAGTCTTTGGGACCTGGACCCCAAAGCCCCTGAATCCAGATCTCTGGAGTTTGCTTGAGGCACCTGGCCCTTCCCAGTCAATAATCCTTTTATCTGCCCTTTCATTGTGACCCTCATTGTCTGTACTTGGCCCACCCCAGGCTACTTGCTACCCCTAGATCCCATCTAGATCTTTTCACAGTCTTTCTGTATAAAAGTACCAACTTTGTCCTCATTAAATGCTCAAATTCTTAAAACCTGGACCTCTTGTCTTGCTGTCATAAATTACACAGACTCACTAGGAATCTCACCCACCCCAACTGGTATTTTGATAAACTACTTGGACTAAAAGAAGGCTTGAGTAGTCAAATTCTTTCTAGGCGGACCCACACGCTTTGCTCTTGCATTTTGGGGTCCCAAGACCCCTAGACCAAAACACTACTGCCTTAACTCATAGCTTAGAGGGACATGGAAATTTATATCATCCCTATGCTATCACCATTATCAGTCATCATAGGACCCTAAAAGTTGGGGATTGTGATTAATTGTTTGGTTTTTCCCCCCATCCTGTAACTGGCAAACTCGAACCTCCTACTCTTCACTGTATTTCAGTGGCAGATATATGTTGTTCAGTCATTTGCAGTAGTGTTCAACTCTTAATGACCCTATTTGGAGCTTTCTTGGCAAAGATATTGGAGTGGCTTGCCATTTTCTTCTCCAGCTCATTTTATAGATGAGGAAACTGAGGTAAACACGGCTAAGTGACTTGCCCAGGGTCACATAGGTAGTAAGTCTGAGGTCAGATTTGAACTCAGGAAGATGATATACTGAAGGGAAAATCCCTTCTCCTTGCTAACTTTCCCTCTTCTCAGAAAAACCCCTTCTATTCCCTTCATTCTCCAGTTTTGTTTCAGACTGTGATGAAAAGGCATGCCTCCTTGCTAATTCCCTCTCTCCTTACCACCAATCTCTCCTTCTCTATTGAGTCTTAACTACAAATTTGCTTAGGTTTCTAACATCTTTAAAAATCTTTCATTTAGTCCTATCATCCCCTCGAGCTATCATCAGATAACTCTTCTACTTTTTTCAGTCAAATTCCTAAGAGAAAACAATAATCTCTACATATCCCTTTCCTTACTTCCCACTCACTTCTCAACACCTTGCTATTTGGCTTCTATCCCAAACCCTAGACTGTTCTCTCAAAGGTTAATAAGGATCTCTTAATTGCTAAGTTCCAAGACCTTTTTCTAATTCCTCTTCCATCCTTAACTCTCTGCACCTTTGGATGGCTTGGCCACCACTCTCTGGCACACTCTCTTCTCTCTCAGCTTCCATGCTCTCCTTCTACCGGCTCTTTCCTAGTTCTCCTTCTACTGGCATGAGCACTCTTTCTCAATCCTTTGCTGTATTATCATACACCTTCCACCCACTAACTGTTATTCCCCAAGATTCTGTCATGGGCCCTCTGTTATTTTTTTCTCTTGGTGTTCTTATCAGCTCCCATGGTTGCAAGGATATATGCAAATGACTCAAAAATCTTCATTTGTTGTTA
Source organism: Vombatus ursinus (assembly GCF_900497805.2). Classification (NCBI taxonomy): domain Eukaryota; kingdom Metazoa; phylum Chordata; class Mammalia; order Diprotodontia; family Vombatidae; genus Vombatus; species Vombatus ursinus. Next base: position 2,435,420 of record NW_020951934.1, read on the forward strand.
TTGTTTAGTCATGCCTGACTCTTCATGATCCCATTTGGGGTTTTCTTGGCAAAGAGACTGGAGTGGTTTGCCATTTCCTTTTCTAGTTCATTCTACAGATGAGGAAACAGAGTTAAGTGACTTGCCCAGGTCATACAACTAGTGAGTGTCTGAGGCCAGATTTGAACTCATGAAGATGACTCCAAGCCCAAGGCTGTATCCACTATGCCACCTAGCTGCCTGTAAAAAAAAATCTATATATTCAGTCCTAATCCAGTTTCTGAACTAGTGTCCTACATTGTCAGCTGCCTAATGGATACTTTGATGTCCCATAGACATCTCAAGCTCATTATGTCCAAAACATAAATTATTCTCCTCTGCCCCTAATTCCACTTTTCCTCCAACCTTACCTATTTCTGTTAAGGGCACCACTATTGTTTCAGAGTCTTGGTAAGTAGAATGTAAATATCTTGAAGGCAGGAACTATTTTTCATTTTTTCTTTGTATTCTCAAGGTCTAGTCCTACCTCCAGTACATATTGACTATGTGATCGTGGACAATTCATTTAACCTCTCGATGTCCCCAGGGAACTCTCCAAGAGAATAAATTACAGAGAAGACTGATGCTAGTCTGGATAGATGGAGAAAGTGTCTCACCAGAGTTCCCTACATAGATGAAATCATAGGTTTCATAAAAAAAAATAATAATAGCATCCAAATTGCCTTGCATTCACAGCAGTCTCTAACATTATTCTTCCTTTCCAGCTTTATCTAACGTTAGCACCCTGCATAAATTTGGGACTCCAATTAGAGGGCCAGGAACTGTCTCCTATATTCATCTCAGACTTTCTTGGCTTCTATGTCTTTGGGTTTTTTGAAATAAAAAATTAATTTATGTTGACATATGGAATTTATGTAGCTTTTATTGTAGTTTTTGCCTTTAAATCATCTTTATTTCTCTCTCCCTTTCCTTATAACAAAGAATAAAAAGAGGGGCAAAAGTTCAACAAAATTAACCAATATGTCAACTAATTCTGGAATCATATGAAATGTACCACTCTAGTAGTCCCACTGATCCACCCATCTCTGCAAAGAACGGAAGGAGACCTCTTTTTCAGGGGTAATCTTGGTTATTATATTTTCACAATATTCAATTCCAGGGATTCATTGCTGCTGTTGTTCCTATGTTGTTGTAGCCATTATTCACATTATTTTCATGGTTCTGCTTACTTCCTATTGCATCAGTTCATGTAAATCTTCTCTGTGGTCATAGTCACTAGATCCACTATAGGAGTCCTTTCCCCACTGATCCCACCATGAACTCACCAGGCTCTCCACTTTCCAACAATGCAAACTAAACATCACTGGGCCTTTTGTTTTGCACTGTAGCTAAATTTCTTCCCATATGTGTCTTCTCTCCCAATAAGAATGTAAGGTTTTTGGGAGCAGGGACTATTTCACACCAGGAAACAGACAGTCTAATTACGGTTTAAAACAGAAGAGGGAAAAAATGCTATTTTTTTCTCTAGTGGATCCTTGAAAACTAAGGTATCCAAGAATAAGAGTTCTGATGGAGGATCATCTCTAGTGTGTCCTTGGACAAATACAAATGTTTGAAAATTATCCCAGATGAAGCCCCCACAGTACAACACTCCTGGCTAGCCTAGTCCCCAAAGGTCAGATGCTACCACTACCCTCAGGACTCTAATAGGTAACGGGATAGGTTTTCCAGTATTGTGGCGTATGAACCCCAACTGCTACGCTCCCACTGATTATCAGACAGTGACATCCATTGGCTCTCAACAAAGGTTATTTACTAAAATGGGATAGTAAGAAAGTTGATACAAAATATTCTTCTAATACCAGAGCCCGTTCTCACTTTGAACATAAAAGGTCCCTAGGGAGAATGGGCTCAAACTTTAAGTACCAAGGTCATGAGAAACACGTGAAGAAAACACACATGGCAAATGGATAACTCATAATTTCTGGTCACTAGAAATATTTTTCTCCCTTCAGAGTCCTCATTAAGTTCCCATTGAGTGTAATTCTTTGCTGAGCTCCAAGAATCAGTACCTTTGTATGGTACATGGGCCACACTTCCCTCCATCATAAAGGATCATGGTCCCTGAAGCTGCCACTGTCCTCATGTGTTTGGCTGGAAATATTCTACTACTGGGGTGACTAGGTGGCACAGTGGATAGAGCACTTACTAGCTGGGTGACCCTGGGCAAATCACCTAGCCCTGCTTGCCTCAGTTTCCTCATCTGCAAAATGAGCTGGAGAAGGAAATGACAAACCACTCCAATGTCTCTACCAAGAAAACCCCAAATGAGGTCACCAAGAGTTGAACAAGACTAAACAACAAAAAATGGGCAGCAAGGTGGCACAGTGGATAGAGCACTAGGCTTGGAATCAGAAAGACTCATCTTCCTGAGTTCAAAACCAGCCTCAGACATTTACTAGCTGGGTGACCCTGGGCAAGTCACTTAGCACTGTTTGCCTCAGTTTCCTCATCTGTCAAATGAGCTGCAGAAGGCAATGGCAAAACCACTCCAGCATCTTTGCTAAGATACGAACAGTTAGACTCAACTGAAGTGACTGAACAACAAAATCTACCATCAGACTGGCCTGCCTCAGGACCTAGACATTTTGAATTAACTTGCTATGTTATGTTTAGGTCCAAAGATGTTTCTGATTGTTACGGCCAATCGTAAGATTTTTCCTGTGTGGCACCACCTGTTTTTATCCAATGATCAAAAGGCTTTATTCCTTTCAAACAATTAAGGACTTGTTCAACCTAGTTTACATTTCTGATTGATTGATTTAATCCTGCTGTCAGGGCCCTCTGTGATTACATTAGTTGGGAGTGAGTGTAAACCCCTTGCTTTATTTAAGTCATAATAAGCACTTAATAAGCCTTTCCATTCTATCATAGGATCGTAAATGTGGAGTACAAAGGACCATTAGAGGTCAATGAGTCCAACCCCCTTACTTTATAGATGATGATACAGATGAAAGCCTAAGCCCAACATCACAGAGCTAGGAAGCGTCTGAGGCAGAATTTGAACTCAGCTCTGTCTGACTCTACACCTAGCACTCTACCTACTGTGCCACCTAGTTATTTCCATTTCATATTCAACCTTTATATTTTTGCATATCTCATGAGACAGTATATGTAAAAGCACTTAGCATAATGGCTGATACATAGTAAACACTAAATAAAGGTTAGCTATTATTTTGGGGAGCAGCTTGGCGGTACAGTGGATAGAGTGCCAGACCTAGAGTCAGGAAGACTCATCTTTCTGAGTTCAAATCTAGTCTCAGATACTTACCAGCTGTATGATCCCAGGTAAGTCACTTAACTCTATTTGCCTCAGTTTCTTCATCTGTCAAATGAGCTGGAAAAGGAAATGTCAAACCAGTATAGTATCTTTGCCAAGAAAACTCCAATAGGGTCATGGAGAGTCAGACATGACTGAATTGATTCAACAATGTTCTTCTTGTTATTACCATTATTATCATCATCCCACTATTCCCTAGGAGCAAATTGTATCACCAAACCCACCTTGCCCATTTCCATCTATTCAAATTCTACTTGCCTTCCAAGGACCAGGGCAAATGCCATTTCATTAATAAAATGAGGTGCTTTTTTTTCATCCTCTGGCCTTGCATGGCATTTTATTAAGCATTGATGATCTATTCTGAATGAGAGTAATTTGTGTAAGTTCCATGAGGGCAAGGGCTTTATCTTAGGCATGCTTATATTCTGAAGCTAGCACAGTTCAGGTTGAGAGTAGGCATTTTACTCTGCATCAGTTTCCATCAGTCTTCCCATGCTTGTCAAATTGAATTGAATTGGTAGTGGCTGTCTGGGTATCCTAGGGAGCCGGGCATTCTTGGTGCTCTACCAGAAAGGAAAGCAGACCAGGGTACCGGGGGCTGGGGGGTGGGTGACACCCTGGAGGGAGAAAGGAAGAAGTAAATTGTGCTATGTCTTTGTCTCCTCCCCCACCCCACACCACCATAATTTAACTATTGCAGCCTATTCCTCACAACACAGGGTAAATTCACCAAAAGAGCAAGTATTCAATGACAAGGTAATTCAGATAGGGCCCAGGCTCCATTAGGTAAAGTTGGTTGTCTGACAATCCACACCCCATCAATTCCATAAGAAGGATATATTTTAGAATGCTAAAATAGCCAACATTTCCACACAGCACTGGGCATCATTAGGGATCCACCTGTGGAAGCACCTCACAAAATTTAAAGCATTACACACATATCTGTTGCCATTGAATCATCATCCTCCTTGAGATTTTCAATTGCTGAATCTGTTCTAGCTCCAACATGGGATCATTGACCTTTCTGAACCTCAAGGGTCTGCCTGCTTTGCCCTAATCTTACCATCATATAGGTGGACCTTTGGAGACGACAGAGTAAGATACTGTTTAAGTGATACAATTTCAAGGACCTCGATTAAACGTAATTTAATAAGCATTTATTAAATGCCTTCTACGTTCCAGGCAATGTGCTGAGTGATGGAAATATAAAGATATAAATGATATAGTTCCTGATATGAAAGAACTCAGTACTCTGCTTATTTGGTTCAAATCTGTCAAAAATAGTTATTAATTGTCTAGATCCAAGCAACTCTGCTTAGAGAGAAATCACCAAAAGGGTAGAGGTCTGTCTTGTTTTTGAAAATCTCACTGCCCAATTTTCTACTTAAAATATGGAGTTCAAGAGACATAAAGATAAAATTTCATAATAAAGTAAAGCAGAGATAAATATTTGGAATTTAAGGATTTTGTTTACCAAATAAAACTGTAGTGATATTAATGTTGGGAGCTGGCAGAATTGGGAACAGTACCAAATAATATTATAGAAATGTTAGTGTTGGGAGTTATGCCAGTGGAGACGTCTTCCTGGAAAACCAAGGTCTGGTTCACCATTTAACAAAAGCAAAGGGACAACTCATTTGATTAACAAGGGGACATTCCTTCTTTAATGTTCCCCACTTAAAACCTTTTCTGCAAGGCAGGGAATCTTAGTGTGTGTGTGTGTGTGTGTGTGTGTGTGTGTGTGTGTGTGTGTCCATTCTGAACACCTCGGAATAATGCTTTTAAATGGGCAGCGAGGTGGCACAGTGCATAGAGTGCTGGATCTGGAGTCAGGGAGATCAGAATTCAAATTTGGCTTCAGAGTAGCTATGTGATTCTGGGCAAGTCATTTAATCTCTGTTTGCCTCAGTTTCCTCATCTGTAAAATGGGGGTAATAATAGCACCTCCCTCCCAAGGTTGTTGTGAGAATCAAATGAGAAAATAACTATAAAGGGCTTAGCATAGTACTTGGCATATAGTAAGCACTACATAAATGACAGCTATTATTATTATTATTATCATGATTATCATCAAATGAATAACACAATACATTTGAGATTACAAAGGAATCCAATTACATTAAAATATAATTTTTTTTAAAGAACCAAGTTCACGGATCACAGGTTAAGAACCCCTGGCAAAGGTGTACTCCAGAGGCATCTTGAATCCTAGGTATTTCTCTCATTTTGAATTAAACAAAGACTTGCACTCTTGGTCTGGTGAGCATTAACAAAAAAAACAGAAGTTTCTTGATATTCAGGCAGATTTCACCACCACACCCCCCACACCACACACACTTACACATTTATATCTTTTTTTATTATAAGAGTAGATTTATTAGAAGGAAACAAAGAATTTTAGACCCAGGCATTAATTAATGTTTTCTTAATATTCCTAAAAAAAGAAAAAAGGAGACAGTGTACTTCCACACTGCTCTCAGGGAGATTACTTGGGAGGAAACAATATGTACACATGTAATTTAATACAAAATTATGCAAATATACAAAGCTTTATCTTGAAGTGAGGTAGCACTAACAACTAGGAGATGGGAAAATCTTCCTGCATAAGGTGGCACTTGAGTCAGGCATTGAAGAGAAGCTTGTTTTTCAGTCATGTCCAATTCCTCGTAACCCTATCTGGGGTTTTCTTGGAAGAAATACCGGAGTGGTTTGCCATTTCCTTCTCCAGATCATTTTACAAAGGAGGAAACTGAGGCAAATAGGGTTAAGTGACTTGCCCAGGGTCACACAACTTGTAAGTGTCTGAGGCCAAACTTGAACTTAGCTCTTCCTGACTCCAGACCCAGTGCTCTATCCACTGAGTCATCTAGCTACCCCCAGAAAAGAAGCTAGGGATACCCAGACTTTTAAGTGCAAACTTTTAGGTAGCATAATCTGGAAAGACAGGTCCAAGTCAAATTGTGAAGAAATGCTACATAAAGGAGTTTGTACTTTAGCTTATGCTTTATATGAGAAGGAAGAAGTAGCTGCTGAAACTCCTTGGAGGAAGTGGGGGTGGATGGGGTGGAGAGTAACATGGTCAGACCTGTACATTAAGCAAGTAAATTGTGGTAGATGTTCAGAGAATGGATTGGCAAGAAGAGAGACAGGAAAAGCAAGGAGATGAGTTAGGAGGCTATATCAATAGTACAGGTGAAAAGTGATGAGTTGTGGTTGTATGAGTAGACAGAAGGGGACAGATTTGAGAAGTGTCATTGAAATAACAGGACCCAGGGGCAGCTAAATGGCATAGTGGATAGAGCACCACTAGCCCTGGAATCAGGGGGACCTGAGTTCAAATCAGACCTCAGACATTTACTAGCTGTGTGACCTTGGGCAAGTCACTTAACCTGGATTGAAAGAAAGGAAGGAAGGAAGAAAAGGAAAGAAAGAGAGAGAGAGACAGAGAGAGAGAGAGAGAGACAGAGAGAGAGAGAGAGAAAGAAAGAAAGAAAGAAAGAAAGAAAGAAAGAAAGAAAGAAAGA
>NW_020951934.1:2442272-2443751 GCF_900497805.2 Vombatus ursinus
AAAGAAAGAAAGAAAGAAAGAAAGAAAGAAAGAAAGAAAGAAAGAAATGACAGGACCCTTGGCAACTGTTGATATGGGGTAGGGAGGGTAGGAGGTAGGAGATAGTATTTTATAAAAACTGCTGGTCAAACTGGAAACAGTCTGACAGAAATTAGATTTAGACCAACACCTCACAACATAAACCAAAGATATGATCCAAATAATAAATGACTCTGATATAAAAGAGAAATTCAGACATAAAATTAGACGAGCGAGGAAGAATTTACCTTTTGGATTCAGGGATAGGAGAAGAGTTCGTGAACAAACAAGGGCTAGAGAAAATCACAGAAGATAAAAGACAATTTTGATCACTTTAATTTTTGCACAAAAATTTTAAAATGTAGTAAAACATAGAAAGGAAAGAGCTAACTGGAGAAAATTTTTGCACAAAGTTTCTCTGATAAATGCCTCATTTCCAAGAATTATAAGGAATTCACTAAAATTTATAAGAATAAGAGTCATTTCCCAATTGATAAATGGTCAAGGATATGAACAATTTTCAGAGAAAGAAAAACAGGCTTTCAATAGCCATATGAAAAAGTGCTTCAAATCACTAATAATTAGAGAATTGCAAATCAAAGCAACTCTGAGGATCTACCTTACATGTATGAGATTAGCAAAATTTAAAAAAAAGAATGAATAAGAGAGGCACTGTTGGAAAATAGACATATTAACACGCTGCTTGTCGAGTTATGAACTGATTCAGGCATTCTGGAAAGCGATATGGAAACATTTCCATAAAGTTCCTAAACTACCATTTGTCCCAGAAATACTACTAATAGGTCTATTCCCCCAAAGTTATCAAAGAAAGGTTAAAAGGACCAATATGTGCAAAAAATATTTATAGCAGTTCTTTTTGTGATGGGGGGAAAAAACTATAATTTAAAGGGGAAGCCCTTCAACTAAGAAATGACTGAGCAAATTATGGTAAATAAGTGTGTTGAAAACTATTGCTCTGTAAGGACTAATGAAAAAGACTTTCTTTTTTTAAAATTTTTCATTCAATCACTCATTCAGTCATTCATTTATTTGTTTGTTTTTGGAAAGGGACCATTTCCAAGAAACCTGGGAAACCTCATATGAAATGAAGCAGTGAAGTGAGCAGAATCAGGAGAACAATGCATGCAACAATAACAATGCTGTACAGACAAACAATTTAGAAAGACTTAAACTCTAAGCAATGCAATGACCATCCATGATTGCAGATCCCAGTGATGATTCCCCAAAGCAAATTTAGAGAAAAGAGAGCTGAGAACGAGGCTTAAGACAGAGCCTTAGGGACTTCTGGCAAGGTCATGGAGTGAGGAATTAGCTTCAGCCTACCTACTATTCTCATCACTTAAAAACAAGAGAAAATATGCTGTATAAAGTGATAAAACCTACAGCAAGAAGAAATGAAAGGAAATGATTCCTCACAAGATAATTACTATGTAACAGACA
>NW_020951934.1:2443761-2503778 GCF_900497805.2 Vombatus ursinus
ACACACACACACACACACACACACACACACACACACACACACACTGTGTTATCTCCACCTGCTTTATGTACCCAGAACACAGAATCACAGTATTTGAGTGTTGGAATGTACCTCAGCAACCATTTAGGCCAACACACACCAAGGAATTCCCAATATAACACACCAGACAAATGATTATCTGGCCTCTGCTTGAAGACCTCCAAGGAGAGGAAATCTGTGAGCTCTCTGGGTAGCCCACTGTACTTTTTATGATTTTTTAAATAAATGTTAGGAAGCTTTTCTTGACATCAAGCTTAAACAGTCCTCTCAGCAGCTTCTATCCATGGTCCATGGTCCATGGTTCTTCTGTCTGGAGACAAAAAAATCTATTCTCTCTTCCAATAACAGCTCTTTATGTCCTTGAAGAATCTATTATGTACTCCCTCAGGCTTCTTTTCCCCAGGCTAAACATACTCATTTCTTTCAACCAATCCTCATATGCCATTAACTCAACCTTTACCATCCTGAATGCCCTCCTCTGGACATTTTCCAGATTATTGATTTCCTCCTTAAATTGGGGCATCCAGAATTGAGCATGATTCTCCAGACAAGGTCTGTCAAGAACAGAGCACAGTGTGATTATCACCTCTCCATTTCTGAAAGCTGTGTTCCTCTTAATGCAGCCCAAGATTGCATCAGCTACTTTGGCTGTCAAATCATGCTGCTGATTCATATTGAGCTTGAAATCCACCAGAACCTCCAGATTCTTTTCACTGCAACTGCCGTCTATCCATTACTCCTTTATCTTATATTTGTGGAGTCATTTTTTGTAGCCAACTGTAAGATTTCACATTTATTTTTATTGGATTTCATCGTGTTAGATTCAGCTCAATGCTCTAGCCTTTCAAAATCCTTTTGGATCCTGACTCTGTCATTGCATGTATTAACTATGCCCAAGCTTCATGTCATCTGCAAATATGGTGAGCATGTATATCCTCTGTGCCTTTATCCAAGACATTGATAAAAATTTCAAACAGCAGAGAGTAAAAGCACATTTACCTGGGGCACTCCATTGGAGACCTCCTGCCACATTAACACTGAGTCATTAACGACTACTCTTTGAGTCTGGCTAATATAAGTTGTTCTAAATCCATCTCATTCACAACTCTTCAGCTTCTCCACAACAATAATTGTATGAGATACTTTATCAAAAGCTTTGCTAAAATCTAGGTAAAATGTATCCACAGAATTCCTCTCATCTACAAGTTAAGTAGATTTATGATTACATATAAATATATATATGTATATATAAGTAGATTATGATTATAAAAGGAAATGAGATTATTTGGGCATGAACTGTTCTTGATGAAGCCATGCTGGCTTTTGCAATCAATACTTCCCTTTTTAGATATTTGTCAACCATATCTTTAACGATTATTTCAAGAATTTCCCCAGGGATAGAAGTCAAATTCACTGGCCTATAATTTGCAGACTTTCTTCTTACTTATTTATTTTTTTTGAAGATCAGGAAAATATTTCCCTTCTCTACTCTTGTGGAACCCCTTCTGCTTTCCATGATCTCTCCAATATCACTACAATGACTCTACAATCACAGCTGCCATTCTTTCAGTACCTGAGGATATAGTTCATCTAGGTCAGGTGACTACAATTCATAAAGGTCAGCTAAGTGCTACTCTTTCTTTACTTAGGTTTGGATATCTACTCTCTGTTGCTTATTTCTGTTTTGTCATTTTCAGTACATAGGTTATACTCCCAGACAGAAAAAAATAGAAGCAAAACAGGAATTAAGCAGAATTAAGCTTTCTCTTTATTATAAGTCATCAGCATTTTATCCACCCAAATCAAAGGTCTTATCCCTTATTTGACCCCCTGTGTCTCCCAATAAAACTTTGGAAGTCCTTTTTCTCGTCCTTAGCTTCCCTCAAAGCCCTAACTCATTCTGTACTTTGGCTCCACTGGCGCTATTTTTACAAGACCATGTCACAATTTTATGTCCTTCTGTTATCTGCCCTTGTTTCTATCTTCTGCACATTTCTTTTTAAAACCTGAGTTGGTTGGTGAGTTCCCTGTGTATCCACATTGATCTCTTCATGAAACTCTTGACACTTCAGTGCTATGGTGCCTGTCCTATCTTCTCAAGGTTTTCACACAGCACTGACCCAATTCAATGCCTACTCCTAACTTTTATTGGGATAGGGATTATAGTCAACCAATCCCGAGTGGCAATGAATAGAAAAGATACGCAACAGTGCAGGAACTGATAGAACATTATTTGGGGAAAAGGTGAATCACCTGCTGATAAGAAAACTGAGAAAAAGGTGGAAGATAAATCCAACTCCTGGTCATATAAGTCACAGTGATACTTACAAAGAAGAGAAAATGAACAAACTACCTATAAAAAAAACATAATATAGCAAAGATTTCCAGAGAGTAAATCATAGAGATTCAACAATCCTAAATGAAAAAAACAAGGCAAGAATTTCTTGCCCCCAAGAAATAATAATGAAAAAATAGCAAGAACCTCCAAATAGTTGAGGAGACAAATAAGAGAATTAAAAGAAGAGATAAATTGGGCAGAAATCAGACTTCTCCAAGAAGAAATATAACAGGCAAATAAGAGAATAAATATTTAGAAATTAGGATGAAGAAACCTTCTGAAATAGCAGATGATTGAAAAATGGCAGATCTGAACTAAAAAAAGAAAAAGAGGTGGTAGAAAATTAGACAGAACAGAATAAAAAAAAAAACCCAACAATCATGCTGGAAGAAGACAGTATCTCTATACAAGTCAAGGTGAGTGACCTTGGATATAGAATGTACAAAGAGAATCTAAGGAACATAGCTTTTCCACAACAACACACTGAATTAAAAAGACTGAATACCATACTTCAGGAAGAATGCCACCTACAGAGTGATATAATCCACAGATTACTAACAAATGGAAATCCCAAGTTTAAATCTCCAAAACTTCAATGTTTAGTTTTCATAACCTGAATGTTAAATAAAAAATATAGTAAGCAGGGGAAAAAAAGCCATTCACTTACCATGGAAACAAGAGTTTGAGTCACTTAAGAATCTATCTCATTTATGAATAATAGTAATTTAAAAAGAAATTGAAAACTTCAATTGTTCCAAAACTCAAAGGAGATTTATACTCTCCATCAAAATAATATTTCCTGCAGGGCTCAAACAAGTAATTAATGATAAAAGATGGACATTCAACAAAGGGACGAATTTGAGTTATCTCTTTAATAGAAAACCAGAGGTTAGCAGTGTATTTAACATATAAACACTTCAAAAAAGAGCAGAACAAGAAAATTAAATAAGTACACTTAACAGGAAAAGACTAAATGATGAAATTAATGCTCTCGTGTTTCTAGAGTTAGGTGAGATAATTGGTTAAAAAAAAACTTTACATCTATTGAGAACCAATGAGAAGACAAAAAAAGTTAACATGTAGTGGCAAAAGATATAAAGGGGTTAAAAAATCAAGATAGAAAAAAATTGGATTAATGCTTTTTGTAATAAAACCCCGTTTCCCTCACAAGTGAATCAATATTTTTGGAAGTAGGGTAGGGCAGAGGGAAGTTACTCACATGGAGAAAGAGAGGAAAGGAATGATATACATATTGGCTACAATCTTGAAAATTAAAACCACAAAAATTTATACAAGTTTTGATTAAATTAGATGACCAGTCCTGGTTCCAAAGGAGTGAAGATGAATTACTTCACTCCCCGCGATAAAGAGTTAGGTACTATAGGTACCAGGCAAACCTGGTCATTATGTCTATTGACTTCACTTAGCTAGTCATTTTAACTTCAAAGGGGGGTTTCTTGGTGAATAGTAAATGTGGTATAAAAAAAACTAAAAGACATTCATTATAATTTTTAAAAATCAATACAATAAAAAGAAGAAGATTTTACAGATACACATACATGAGGAAGGGGGAGGGTATTGGAGTACAGTGCAGCACAGAAGGAAATAAATAGCCCAGTGGAGAGACTGATTTGTTTTCATACTAGTAGGCAAGAATAATTTTATGGAAGCCTGGGAAGGAAAAATTATGGGGAGGGGGCGGAGGACAAGAAAGAGCATCAGAGCAGTGGAGGACAGGATCTGTAAAGCTATAGCTATGTTTTGAGGTACAGTAGAGAAAGGAGGGGTATTAAGGTGGATGGCCTCAATCTGCTCAGTAAAGTAGATGTGGTCATCTTTTGAAGCAGGGGTAGGGTGAGGTTGAGGATAACATTGAGATTTTAAGGCAAGAGGAAGTCTGAAACAGCTTCTAAGAAAGTATGATACTGACTCCACTGGGAAGAGTAAATACAATAAATAATAACATTTATCTACTATTTTATATTTACAAAGTACTTCACATACCTTATCTCTTTCAATCCCTGCAACAATTCTGTGTTAGCAGTGATATTACCATCCTCATTTAACACATGAGGAAACTGAGGCTTAGAAAGGAGAGACGAGTTGTCCAGGATCATCCCAGCCAATAGGTGTCTGAAGTAAGATTTGAACCCATCTTCCTGGACTCAAAGTGCGGTGCTCTGTCCACTCTATCATGCTTCCAGATTGCTATGCGCCACTAGCAATAAACTGAAATTAGATAAAAAGTATTTGTAATGAATCTAGTTAGTGTGGTGCTGTGGAGAGCAGGAGTGGAGGATGTGGGTGGTGGGGAACATCTAGGGTTGAGAATTAACAAGGTATGAACACTGGAAGAAGCCAAGAGATTCAGAGGGGAAAGATAATGCTTTATTGAATGGTTCAAGAATGTGAAGGCTGGTATTCTCCAGCAGATTGACTCAACTATCATCCCCATTCTCTCTGTTATTTTCATACTTTTCCTATCTACTGACTCCTTCTTTGACACCTCTAAATGTACTCCTATCTCTCTCATCTTCAGCAAAGCTCTCATTTGATCATTTGATAGTGCTCCATTAGCTCTCACCCTACATCTCTCCTTTCCTTCTTGGATAAACTTCTTGAGGAAGCTGCTTACATGAGACTCCTCTGCTTGCTCTCCTCTCACTGTCCTCTAAAGCCTTTGCAATCTATCTTCTGACCTCACCATTCAACTGACAAATACAAGGTCTTTTCTTAATGAAAATCTAGGTAATTTCCGCTTTCTTGACCTCTCAGTCACCTTCTCTTCTTACATATTCTCTCCTGTCTAGATTTTCATGACACTGCTCCCTCCTGGTTCTCCTATCAGTCTGACCACTGCTCAGTCTATTTTGCTGGTTCCTTCTACATGTCACACCCATTAATCATGAATGTCCCCCAGGGCTCTATGCTGGGCCTTCTTTTCCCTCTATAATATCTCACTTGGTGATCTCTTCTGCTTTCATTTCTTCAGTTATCTATCATCTCCATTCTGATGACTCTCAGAGCCATATATCTAGCCCTAGTCTTTCTTCTGAGCTCCAGTCCCACATCACTGACTGTTTTTAGACATCTCAAACTGGATGCCCTATAAGCATCTCAAACGCAACATATCCAAAACGGAACACATCTTTCCTCTAAAACCTTCCTCTTTCTAAATTTCTTTATTACTAATCAATGATGCTCACCCAGGCTCAAACCACCATGTCATCCTCTGCTCTTCATTATCACTCACCATATATATCCAATCTGTTGTCAAATCTTGTCATTTTTACTTTTACAATATCTCTTACATGCAATCCCCTTTCTTCACTCACATAGCCACTCCCCCAATTCAGAATATCATCACCTCTTATCCAGAGTAATACAATAAACCTCTAATTGGCCTCCTTGCCTTAAGTCTCTTCCCATTCCAATCCATCCACCACTCATTTGCCAAAATGACTTTCCTAAAGTATAGGTCTTCTATTGTCATTTCACTAGTCAATAAACCTCCAAAATCAAATATAAACTTTCTCTTGGATATTTAAAATTCCTTCCATCCTAGTCTCTTATTGCTCGGTGGTCTTCTTACTCTTTACTACCCTCTATGCACTCAATGATCTAGTACACTGACCACTTGCTGCTTCTTAAATACAGTAATCCATCTCCTGTATCTACACAGGGACATATTCTTAAATTTAGGATTTAGCGTTATCAGGGAACTTAAAGATCAGCTAGTCCACGCACCTGTTGTTTTTGTTGTTGCTCTGTCGTTTCAGTTCTGTGTGATTCCCCCTGACCCCATTTGGAGTTTTCTTGGCAAAGATACTGGAGTGGTTTGCCGTTTCCTTCTCCAGCTCATTTGACAGAGGAGGAAACTGAGGCAAACAGGGTTAGGTTACTTGCCCAGAGTCACACAACTTGTAAATGTCTGAGGCCAGATTTGAACTCAGGAAGACAACTCTTCCTGACTCCAGGCCCGGTAGTCTATCCAATGTCCCACCTAAATGCCCTAATTTTATTCTTTAAAAAAAGTCTTACTGATGTTTTTTGTTTTTTGTATCACTGACATTTCAAGACATAGCCTTCTACTCTCCCCTACACTCTCTACCAGTGAGCTTTTCCTTGTGACAAAGAAAAAAGTTAAGTAAGACTAACAGACACAGGGATCCTTGTCTACCAGTGGTTGAAACACTCTACGCTCATAGACCAAAAGAATTCCCCATTCTCCAAAGAATGGGGAAGGTGAAACTAACCCTTCATTTTACAGGTGAGGAAACTGTAGCCCATAGAGTTGAAATGACTTCTCTAATACTACACTAATACTATACAAAGGTATAAGAAGTAAAGCTAGGATTCTACTTATTTCAAACCTCTCCTTGCCCAAGCAATTCCAGTTTGGTGTTCATTCTGGGAAAACGAATTAAAAAAAAATTCCGCAGAGGCTATGGGGCCTGGCCACCCTTCTCCAAAAGGCCTAGAGGAGATGCCCCCTAATTCCTTGGTAATTAGCTCCCCTCCCAAGGAATACTGAGAATGGAGCAGGCTAAGGGAAAATCCCCTTAAAGTGGAACAATTGGTTTCCTGACAATCTTGGGTTTCCTATGTCCCCATTTGCATAGGTAATTGACAGCTTGTTAGCAGCTCATTAAGAAATGTAGGGCTTTTTGTGCCCAACAAAATGGGGAACAAATCCCTGAGAGGAGGAGGGGGAGTTGGGCCAGAATTCTGATTTAGAAAGCCTAGAGACTGCAGACATAATCACTCCACAGAATTTTAGCACTTTGCTGGGCTTACCCTTGAGTAGGACACCTGCAATCCATGCTGAAAAGAAAGTATAGTGAGAAGAAAGGGGTTGAAACAATAATTCTTGAGGAATTTAAATTTAGGGTTGAACCAAAGAGAGGTCAATAGGAGCTGAAAATGGGCTGCATTGTATTTCCCATAATGGTGTAGACATAAGTGCCAAGAAACTGGGTGGTCACAGCAAGAGGTGGTCTGGTCTTATATGGAGAGTGAGAGATAACTGGCATAGCTAGGGCTCTGCTGTTAACCATGAAATGGACCTTAAGAAAAAATCCCAATGCATTAAGGGATCCTGCATGAAAGATTCTGGTAGAATGCACATAAAGATGACACCGGATAAGAACCTGTTGGATGGTTACAATATGCCCAGATTAAGTGGGGAGTGGGGATACCCACATTGATGATATAATAAACCCAATTGAAACAGAAATACTGAATCTTCCCCAAGACTCCAGCCTCTGATTGTGAGTTCTTATGGTATATCCGTACCACTTAATTGGCCCTTATATACTGTCTTGTCTTGTTATCTGTTTAGGCTCATTCAGTAAATGTATCTTTCATGCCTACCATGTATAAAACACTGACTTAGCCTTCTAGGTGGGATGGAGGATGAGGAATACAGAGATAAATTTAAAATGAAACACAGTCTCATAGATTATTCTATGACCTGGGAGGAATTTCGAGATTAGCAAGTCCAAAGCCTTCATTTTATGGATGCGGAAACTGAGGCCCAGAGAGGACAAGTGGCCTACCCCCACATGGCAAAGTTTTAAGGATAACCTGGGTATCCTATTTCCTAGCCTCAGGCCTTATCCTCTATGCCTGTGATCCTTAATTTAAATTGTTCTATAAAAGTGGTAAAATTATTCAGGCCTTTTGACTCTCAGTATGATAACTCTGTGTAGCTCAGAGGATGCAGAAAAATCCAGGAAAGCCAAGTGGGATGGGGGAGGCATTAAAAGGATGCAGACCAAAGGGATATAAGAATGTGCATACCCTTTGACCCAGCAATAGCACTTCTAGGGCTGTATCCCAAAGAGATCAAAAGAAAAAGAAAAGTACCTATACATGCAAAATATTTATAGCACTTTTGTGGTGGCAAAGACTCAGAAACTGAGGGGATACCCATCAATTGGGGAATGGCTGAACAATGACTGTGATGGAATACTATTGTGCTATAAGAAATGATGAGCAGCATGGTTTCAGAAAAACCTGGGAGGACTATATGAACTGACGCAAGGTAAAGTGAGCAGAACCAAGAGAACACAATAACAGCAATATTGTAACATTATTCAACTGTGAAAGTCTTAGCTAGTCTGATCAATACAATAATCCAAGACAATCCCAAAGGACTCAGGATGAAAAATGCTATCCTTCTCCAATGAGAGAACTGATGCAAAATAAACTGAGTGCAAAGTAAAATATAATGTTTTTACATTCTTTATTTTTCTTGCTTTTTAAAATTTTTTGCAACATGGCTAATATGGAAATGTTTTACATGATTTCACATGTATAATTGATATCATATTGCTTGCCTTCTCAAAGAGTGGATGAGGGGCTGGAGGGAGGGAGAGAATTTAGAATGCAAAATAATTTTACATGAATGTTATAAATAAATAATATTTTTTTTAAAAAAAAAGAAGTAAGGAACTTCGGAAATAAAACTTTTGAGACCCAATACAAATTTGTCACAGACCAATAGTTGGAAAATGGTCCACTACAACACATTACCATCTGTCCTGCCCTCGAGGAATTTATAATCTAGTAGAGAAAAGAAGACATGTTTACTACTTAAAGAAATAGCTCCTCAAGAGAAGGTTCCATGTAATGTGTATCTTTTGCCCTTCCTAGAGCACCTGGAACTATACAGAGCACGTAATGTATGTATGATGAACTGATGCTAAAGTTAAAATAGATTGTAAGTTCCTTGAGAGTAGGAATTATTTTAAATTTATCTTTATATCTCTGTCAGCATCCAGGGTATCATAAAAATAAATATTTAATAAATGAATCAATTAAATGATAGCTGGCTGGCTGAACATTCATTAATTTAAATAGAATTCAGTTGCATTTGTTACTATACCAGGAGAGCACATAGTGTCACTCAGTATAGGTTGACAGTGACTGTCTCTTGGGTGGCATGGAGAACACCTGGGTATCTTCACATAGTCCTCCAGGCCAATGATTGCCTTTGGACCCTCTCCCTGACACCATCAGAGGGACAGGTGTTGATGGCAGGACAGTCAGGGCCTTAACCCTGGTGGTTGAATCCAACCTGGAGCTGTCATTCCTTCTGGCCTGAATCCAACGAGACCTGTCAGTGGCTCTCTGGCTGGGTTGCTGCTACCAGGCCTTTTAAGAAGTCAGCTGCTTGCCTCAAGTTCCATCCCTTGGCATGTTCAGGCAAGGTGCCAGGGAATGAATTAGTGACCTGCCCCTATGACCTGAAGCAGAGGCTTCTTCTGTCACATCTTGGCTTTGCATCATCTTCCAAAAAACCAGCACTACGAAGGCCAGGGAATCCCCCTATGCTGAACTGATTCAGCAGTTTGTCCTTAAAGAAGTTCAATGTTGATGAAAGAGTATTGGACTGGGAATCAAAAGACCTGGGTTCCATCTTTTGCCCTACCACTAATTTGCAGTATGATCTGGGGTAAGTCATTTTATCTCTGTATCTCTGTGTCCTCATTTCTTCATCTGCAAAATGAAGATATTACACCAGATGATCTCTAAGATTCCATCTAGCTCTCTGAATCTATGTGGCTATGATTCTAAGATGTCCAAGCCCTTTCTTGATCACCTATCTTAGCTTCTCACACCCCCATCAATCTGACACTTCTTCCCATTGTCTACTGCAAATCTCTCCCACTGGAAATCAAACTTCTTCCTTCCCTGTTGTCCCAGAACTGGGAAGATGCTATGCTTTTCCTACTGTTAGTCCCACCCACAGCTGTTTGAAAGTCACTATCATGGCAGATTGAGGCAAAGAAATTGAGAACAGGAGGGAACAGTCCCTCTCACTCTCCCTGCCAGTTCTGGTGAATAGAGAGCAGCAGTTCTAAGTTTCTTTGTCTTCCTTATCAGCACGAGCAGCCAACATGCCATAGCAACTACAGGCTTGAAAGTGGGGTGTGAGGGAGCTAGGGGAGGAGAGAGAGAGGCAGCTCTCTACCACTGGGAAATTGGAAAAAGAAACAGGGACATCCTCAATAGACAGCCCCAAACTAATGTGCCTACCACCAACCAGATAAGATTTTTCTTAGCCCTGGCTCCACCCTTACATCTCTGGCCCTGCCCTATTATCTAAGCCCAACCCAGATGTCAAGGTTCCCCACCTTCACCACAGCAGGACATCCAGTGGAAATGACTGGTGGCATTTCACGGTTAGACCTGAACCTCTCTAGTGATGATGAAGGGGTAAAAATAAGTGGAACACTGAGGCAGGGCAGTTTCATTCTCCCAGTCCAATTGTCTGTGCTTACTTTCCTTTTCTGATCTAGAAATGAAAAACAAGAGTGGCAGTGAAGAGAGGGTCTAGTGGAACCACAGATGGTGCAAACTGAATGCTGACCATCTTCTCCCAAATCCTTTGTCACTTTCCAATCCTCAAGGCAGGCCTGGGTGAGTTGTGTAGTAAGACATCGGCAAGACCCATCCCCATCTCATCACTGTGGCTACATCACTGTGGCTTCCATTACATTACAATATTGAATTACATGCTATTTTTGAGATGGTCACAGGTTCCATAAACCTCTTCTCACCCCCCCCCCCACAACTGACTATCACTGAGACTTGGAAGAAACCTTAGAAATCACCAAATCCTACCTCTTCATTTTACAAATGAGAAAAACTGAGGCTGAGAGAGGAAGTACCACACCCAAGATCTCATAGTATGTTAGTAGCAGAGGTGTCATGAAGAGTAGATGGCGGCACTAGTATCCAGTTCTTTAGATCCCTAGCTTAACATTCTTTCCACCATGCCACCCATTCTTTCTAACTTTTCTGGCAGTAAATTTGGGTGGGAAGTCCAAGCCCTGAATGGTATCAAGTAAGGAATCACATATGAGCTGCTTAATAAATATTTGTTGAATGAATGAATGAACAAATGAATGAAATGATATCAGGCATCACTTATGTACAACACTCAATGAAATTCAGTTCAATCTAATTCACTTCAATTCAATAAGCATATATTAGGTATATAATCCAGGCATTGTGCTAAGCACTAGGGTCACAAAGACAAAAACAAAATGGTCCCTGCCCTTAAGGAACTGACTTTCTACTGTGGGAAGAACACGTCCACAGATAAAAAAAATAACAAATAAATACTAAGTAATTGGGAAGAGGCACTAATGACTTAGGTAATAAGGAAAGACTTCTCTTATAGGAGGTTATAGATAAGCTGAGACTTGAGGGAGGTTTCATGAGAATCTGGTGAGAAACTCCTTTCCACCTCCCTTTCTATCCAATAGACTGTGTAAAGGCATGGTGATGAGAGTTCAATGCCTGGCCAATGCATGGGTTCCTCAATGTATGAGGAACAAGTAGGTCAATTTGACTTATAACACAGAGTATATGATGAAGAGTAATGTGAAATCAATCTAGAAAGAAAGATTGAACCAGACTGAAAAAGGCTTTAAATACCAGGTGAAGGAATCTGTATTTTGTCCTTGAGGCAAAGCACTGATGCTTCCTGAGCCTGGCGATGACATGGTCAAACTTGCGCTTTGGAAATATCAATTTGGCGACCTTTTAGAGGAGAGATGGGAGAAGGAGGAGGCTAGTGGCAGGGAGGCCAATCACAAGACTATTGCAATAGCCAAAGTGAAGGGTGATGGGAGCCTGAGTTTAGGTGGTGTGCTACAAAGCAGAGAGGATAGATATGGAGATGGAATAAACAAAAATCATTAATAATTTAACCAATAATTGAATATGGGAAGTAAGAGTACAAAATGAAAATGACTCTTAAGTAGCAAAGTTAGGCAGCTATAAGAATATCACAGGGTGGCAGAAATTAGGTCTAGACCTACATTTATGGTACCACATACACTAAACTCCAAGTAGATGTGTGACTTGAGTTGTAAAGATCATCTCATTTAAATATTAGAAGATAACCATATCATGAACTTTTCACAGCTATGCCTTTGGGCATGTTCTTAACCAAAATGCTTAGTCATTTTCTTACCCCAAAAAGTGATAGAGGTGATTGAACAAGATAAAATAAATCATTTCAATGACATGAAATTTTAAACATTTTTGCAGGAACAAAATTAATATAACTAGAAAAAGAAAGCAAACAAAATTGAGTTGGAAAAAATTTTTTATAAGAAATATATCTAATAAAGTTCTGATAGCCAAGATATAAAGGCAAGTAACAAAATATATATGACCAAAAGCTACTCCCTAATTGATAAATGGTCAAAAGACTTGAACAAATAATTCTCAAAAGAAAAATTGCAAACCGTTATCAAACATATGAAAAAATGCTCTATAAATTCTAAATGCTCTTAAAAAAGAATAAAGCAGATCAAAATATCTATGAAATTTCACCTCACATCCAGCAAATTGGCAAAGATAACAAGAGACAGGAATAATCAATGCTGGAAAGGTTATAAAAAGACATATACACTAATACACTGTTGGTAGAGTTGTTCCAACCATTCTGGAAATCATTTTGGAATTGTGTGAATAAAGTAATTAAAACGTCCATACTCTTTGACAAAGATATTTTACTGCTAGGTACATATCCCCAATAGGTCAGGGACTAAGAGACTAGTTTCACATACACCAAAATATAAAAAAGCACTTTTTTTTGTAGTAGCAAAGAATAGGAACACAGTAAATGCTCAACAATTGGGAAATGGTGAATTTAATGGCATATTGGTACGTGGGAAGAAATGAGTAATACGATGAATACAGAGAAGCATGAGAAGACATATGTGAAGTTACATAGGTTATGTAAGTGAAGTAAGCAGAACCAGGAAAACAATGTACGCAATGACTACAACAAGGCAAACTGAAGACCACAAGAATAAAAGCAAATGCTGTGTAATGATAATGATCAAGATTGTCCCCAAAAGAAGAGCTATGAAAAGACACTTCCACCCATTTCTTTGCAGAAATAGGGGACTATGGTTTGAAGTACCACTTATAATCACACTTTTTTGATATGTTATTGGATGGTTTTGCTGAACTTTTTTCTCTCTTTTTTATTCTTTGCAACAGATGAGGGTGAGAATGGACCAGCTGGTGGTGGACATTCCTGATTGCCTAATTGTATGAGAAAGATTTTTAATATGACCAATAGGCTAAAGTCCAGAGAATCAATAACTAATGGAGCCAACCTAGTATAAGGGCGCTGACAAGAAGAAACAGCTATTCAGCTGGTATCCCCAATGCCTAACACAGCACCCAAAACACATAAGGAGCATAATAAATTCTTATTGAGTTGCCCCTGGGTTTCTTATTGAGGATTCATCATACTTGGCCCTGGTTCAGTCTCAGCACAATGCCGCTGAAGGCCATCTTCATGCCTTGTTACCGTGCTTTTATTATAGATAGGTAGATAGATAGATAGACGGATAGATACACACATACATACACATATATACACAGATATGTATATATGTATATATATATGAAAATATATTATATATAAATTATTTTTTTCTTGATATATTCAGAGCATCCAGAAAAGTTGGCAACATATGTGGGGGGAGGGGCGGAACAATGAGTACTGAAAAATGGAATAGACCCATTGAGCTTCAGATTGCTCAGGGTTAAAGTTAGTAAGCAGGGAGTTAAGCCATGAGTACAAGCTAACACAGGAGTCCTTTTTCCCTGAGGAAGCTGTGGTTTTTGGCAGGGTCCCAGGACCGTGTCTTTCCAGAGTCCTGTTAGAATGCAAATTTCCTGGGTCAAGGTCCCTACATTAAATTTCAGCAGTCACTTATATTTCCAATGTAAATGTGTTCATCAGCTACTTTTACTGAGAGCATGTTTTAGTAAGGAGGGAGACTGGAGAGAGAGCAGGAGGACTTGACAGAGAAGGGGAAAGGGAGAGGCCCATTAAGAACATTAAGTTGGACATAGATTTTGAAGACAAACCATCTAATTCACATTTCTACTCAGGACTGTTCAGGATACAGGATCCTGGTTTCAGCTTTTAAGTCTTAAACCCCATCAAATCCCCGGTTTGGAGAAAGAGTCTCATATCTCACCCTTCAGATGAAAAGGTCCTACCAGGGCCCTTAGTCAATGGAGACCACACTACACATTGCCACATGTTCTGCTTGAAAAGGCTTTCATTTCTCTGCCAGGGTATTTGCTGCATTGCACCCCGGAAGAAGCCACATGGCATCTGGCGCAAACCACTGCCTGCTCCAACCCCAGACACCAGAAACTCCCCGCCATCCTCTGCATTTGCTACACCACAGACATTTGGGCAAACACCCACTGCTCCCCAGGCAGGGGACGGCCAATTTGCATAACTTAATTAAATTCCTGGTCCTCCTATTCCAAGGAGCCAGCCTATGAAGGATGCTGAGCGCATGATCTTAAGGCACATCAACGTGGATGATGAAAGAGCCTATTTCGGTTAAGCAAATTATGGGGAGGCGGGCGATGTCCTCATTCTAATAATTCCCCGTGAATTATTTATATGGAAACTGCAATTACATCAGGCAAAACAGTGTTGTGTGCATAAAGCTCACTTAATTACCCAACCACCTGTTAGGGACACAAGGACCTTCACTAGCCACTCATTTATCCCAACGGGTCCCTCCGAAAGAGAGGAGGGGGACCTGAGGGTAGGGAAAAGGGGAGAGGGAAACTGTGGTCCAAGTATTTTGGAGACGCCCTCATCACATACACTGCTGTCAACCTGAAACCTCCACCAATCCCTAATTCAGCTGGTCAGTTCTGGCCTGGTTGGGCTCATGATACCTCAGACCCTGGGCAGAGGCACCCAAGGCCCTAGTGTATGGGGGAATAAGGGGAAGAAAGAATGGGAGAAATGAAGGGACAAAGGAAAGAAAGAGAGAAGAAAAGAAAGAAAGAAAAAGAAAGAATCTCTTCACATATACATATGTACACATGAACCCTTTTAACCAACACAAGCGAGACTCCTCTCATCAGTGCCTGGTTGTTTAACGGGGAAATGTGGGTTGCCATGGAAACCATTCTGCCACATAGTATTTCTACCACGTGCCAAGGGAAAAGGAATTGGTGTGTGATTGGGGAATGGGGGGAGGGGAAGATGTTATTTGGGAATTCACATGTTGCAGCAGCAGGTCTTACAGAAACACAGGCCAGGCCTAGGATCCCTCCGGGCTCCGGGATCCCTTGTCATCCTCAGGGTCAAGGCATCATTTTGTTGATTAATGCACCTGACATGGTTTCTTCTAGCTTGTGGATAGGGGTGTAGGAAGGTGCAGTCGGGGAACTTTCTTCACAAAGGGAACTTTACAGTCACGAGCTTCTCACACAGTCAGCACTTAATAAATGCTCGTTGACTGATTGGTTGATTGTGATCCATGAGGCTTGAATTCTAATTTTACCTCTGCCACTTAGGAGCTCTACAACCTTGGTCAAATCACTTAACCATCCAATTTCCTTACCTATGAAATGGGTATAAGACTAATCTGACTCACAGAGTTGTTCTACCTACCTGAGCTTAGCTAAATCACCTGACTCCATGGTACATAGTTAATCAGAGACCTGAATTTAGAGTCAGATGACCTGGGTTCAAAGAAGGAAGAAGAAAATGGAGGAAAAAATGGCAAAGCTCTACAGTATCTTTGCCAAGAAAACCCTAAATGGGGTCACGAAGAGTTGGACGTGATGGAAAACAACTCAACAACAGAAACAAGACGTGTTCAAAGTTCAGCTGCTCACTACTTACAGGATCATGGGACTTTGCTTCATCTCTCCGGCCTTTGGTTTCCTTCTCTATAAAGTGGGAGAGTTGAGCCAAATAGTTTCTAAGGTTCCTTCCAGCTCTAAATCTATGATCCAGTGGTCCTATGAACCTCTCTGAGCCTCAGTTTCCTCATCTGTGAAATGAGGGGGTTGGACCAGAAGATCTATCTCTAAGGTCCCTTTCACCTCCCAGTCTATGACTCTATGAAATATAATGTGTGCAGAAGTTTGGGTAAAATGGTAAATCACTTTACACAAGTTCAAGGATGAGGAAGAAGAAGACAGGAATTATTGGCATACTGCCCAGGGTCAGCTAAGGTCTGCATGCAGCCCAGTCTGGGCCCACTCTGCTGTTCCAGATCATGATTTCTGACCATCCTGATACACGTGGCCCTACAACCAATACAATGGGAATAAGACCACACCATAAGTGTGTGTGTGTCATTATCTACTGGTTCAAAGAGAGAGGTCAAATCAAAGAGACAATACCCTTGACAGGAGTGAGATGGGGAAGAGGGAGAAAGGACACACCTTGTCCTATTGGTCTGCGCTCCTGAATGAACAGAAGATGGTCCCAAAGTAAGAAGGAAGGTCTGGAGATGAGACAGTAGGGTTCCTCAAGACCCAATCCCAGCACTGCTGTGCTCTATCTTCATCCAGCCTGGGACCAGCTGTTTAATAGAGAAGAAATGGAGTGTTTTTTCTCCTTTAAAGATTTACCATGTATAAATGTATGAGAATATTAAAGGCAACAATTAACTTTATTGGAAACCTTATATTCTCCAGCCTCATTAGAACTGCCAACAAGATCTATTATTAGTATTACTATGCAGATACTGTAATAAAAAGGGTATTTAAAGTGGGTAGTTTGGCAATGAAATAAAATAGCTTTTCTCTCTCTTTCTTTTCCTTTTTAAGATATATGTGTGTATCTGAGATGGTCCAGAGCAAGGCAAAAGCCCCCTTGGGACCAGCTGGCTGAAGAGCTCATAAAATTTTCCTTTGACATCATCACAATCTATTAGAACTTACAGAGCCCCCTAGAAGTCATTCTCTTTATCCCCCTGCCTCTATGTAGCCATGCATTGACAGACCCCTTCACAGAGCTGAGGCTTCCTCTAGGGTAGGAGACTGGAGTCGCCATAAGAATGAACTCTACCATCTCCTTGCCCAAGAGGGTCCAGAATTTAAGAATATATCAAAGGACTAAGCTGCATTGATTTTATTTCAAAGCAAAATTATAATATCTATTTGTAATTATTTGTATTTAAAGTACATTCACAAAAACAAGAGAAAGAAAATATTCATTATCGGATACAGTTCCTTTTCAATTGAAACACCTAGTCCTTCTAGTTATCCTCTTCTAGGAATTTTTCTTGGTGTCTAACCTCAATCTTTCCTCTGCAGCATCAGCCTACTTCTTGGTTGGAAATATATTTAGGGGTTAGGACTTTCATCTCAGAATGGCATGGTGGAAAGGGCAATGTATTCAGTTAGAGGACTGGGCTCCTAATCTGTTTCTGATGTTCCCTATTATGTTGTTATTGTTGTTGTTCAGTCGTGTCTGACTGTTTGGAGTTTACTTGGCAAAGATACTGGAGTGATATGTCATTTCCTTCTCTAATTATTATCATTATTATTATTATTATTACAGATGAGGAAACTGAGGCAAGCAGGGTTAAGTGACTTGCCTAGGGTCACACAGCTAGTAAGTATCTGAGACCAGATTTGAACTCAGGAAGATGAGTCCAAGGTCTGGGCTCTATCCACTTCACCATCTTATTA
Organism: Vombatus ursinus; assembly: GCF_900497805.2. NCBI lineage: Eukaryota > Metazoa > Chordata > Mammalia > Diprotodontia > Vombatidae > Vombatus > Vombatus ursinus. Next base: position 2,461,649 of record NW_020951934.1, read on the forward strand.
TGCCCCTCCCTATTACATAACCTTGGGTAAATCATTTAACTTCTCTGGCTCTCTATTTCCTAATCTGAAAAGCGATGGCCTCTGAGTTTCCTTCCAGGATCCAATGAAACAACAGAAACCCCCCCTCTATATAACCTTGAACCTGTACATATAAACCCCAGACAGCCTAGGAGAAGCATCCTTCCAAAGTCACTGAAAGCTAACACTAAGTCTGAGCAGAAGAACCCAAGAGTCCCACCTCGCTGTATCTCTCATCTCATTGACCACAGTTAGGCACACAACTCTGGCCTGACGCGCTAGCCCGCCTGGCCCATCCCTATGACGTTGATCTGGATAACTTAACCAGCTTAAAAATGTGACCCCTGAATGGTAAATAAACTGTGGCACATGAGTGAAAAGAAATACTGTATAATGCTGTTAAGTGTGACAAGTTTTAGGAATTTAAAGAAATTTTGAAAGATGTTTATGAAATAATATAGTCCCCCAAAAAGCAGAACCAGAAAAGTGAAGCACATCCCAATGAAGTCCTCATGAAAGGAAAAAGAGATGAGGATAAATAGACAAAGAATCCTGATGAGGATTCAGAGGGAATGAGTGAAAAAAATGTTGTTAGGATACTTTATGTGCTGAAACTAATTAATTTCAATGTTAATAGTTACTAAGCAAGTTTAGTTGATTGTACTGCTGTTCTTTATGTTTGTTTTTTAATAAGAGCACATTGTTTAAAAATGAGCTTTTTTCCCATTTCCCTTCCAGCTTACAGGGCCTGGGGTAAGGGAGAAAGAAGTGAAGTTGGGGAAAGAAGGGACAGAGGAGTCTAACCACCAACCCTACCCAAAGGCAGACCTTGATAGCAAAGTCCCATAGTAATGAAATTCAATTCAATTCAATTAGCACTTGTTAAGCCCCTCCCACACGAGAGGCAATATGGTATAAAGGACTGGGCCTACACTTGGAGGCCAGATGACCTGGGTTCAAATTCTACCTCAAGTGCTTAATAGCTCTCTTAGGTACTAGGGATACAAAGACAAAAAGAAATAGCATCTGCCCTCCGGAAGCTTATATTCCACTGGAAGAAACTGCAAGTATGCCGATAAGTAAATACAAAATTAATACACAGTAAAAGGGATTGTTATTGTTGTTCAATTGTTTTTCAGTAATATATTAGAGTGGTTTTCCATCTCCTTCCCCAGCTCATTTTACAGATGAGGAAAGTGAGGCAAACAGGGTTAAGTGACTTGCCCAGGATCACCCACCTAGTAAATGTCTGAGGCAGGATTTGAATTCAGGAAGATGAACCTTCAAGGACTTTTGCTTTAGGAATATCACTTTACTGTTTGTCTTTCCCTCTTGAAGAGCACCATGACATCAGAAAGGTGATGCTGTGACGTGCTAGTGAATTGGATTTAAGTGAGGAAGGGCTGTGCAAAGTCACCAGCCTCACTTTCACCTCCAGAGCCATTTGGGTCCAGTGGCCAGATATAGATCTGGATGACTGGAAATGGCCCAGGATGCAGTGGGAGACCTTGGCCTTCTCAAGCTAAGGTCTTCAACAGGTCTCAGTTTGTCTGAGGCAGCACCCATTCAGTGATTAAGGCTTAATAAGAAATGAGGCAGAGAATGGCCTCTTTAAAAAATCAAGGGATATCACTTTGCTAGCTGCACGAATAAAGCATAGATCGCAGAAGGGCACAGCTGGCAACAGGGAGATGATTTAAGAGATATTTCAGTAGTCCAGGCAAGGGATGATGGGAGCCTGAACTCTCCACTCCATTCTCTTAGTTGGTTTTGTTTTCTCCTATTATACACAGAATGGACATTGCCTCTTGTCCCATCTCACTGTCATGCTATCCAGTTTCCTTTGGTCCTGGCTATCTCCTACCCCTCAGGATAAACTCCCTCCATTGCTAATAAAACCCCCAGAACTCTTCTGATCCAGTAATATAGAGTGCCATCCAGTGGAGAGTAGACGAAGGTAGGGAGGAAACAGAAGAGGGGGTAATAACATCTAAGCTATATGTGGGCAACGATGGAATCAGGAGAGATGGAGCATTAAGAATGACAGAATCATAGATTTAGAGATAGAAAGTGACCTCCTTAGAGGTCATTTAGCAAACCCCTTCATTTTACAGATGAGGAAACTGGGGTATAGAGAGGTTTAACATACTGAATGAGTGACAGAACCAGCATTCGAACTCAGGTCATCATCAGACTTCAAACCCCGCATCCTTTCCATTAAACCATGCTATCTCACAGTGAATAATCTACTGCAGGACAAAGTGAAGGTCAGCATCATTATACCACAAATTCTTCCAGCAACACAGTTCTGTATTAGCTGGCTGAACTCCGTTCAGTGTCTTCTCTGAATGTCCTCGTTTGTCAATGTTCCTACAGGCCCACACGTGTGTATTAATGTATGTGCCCCCAGGTGGCCCTAAGATGCCTCATTATGAGCTGTTAAGTGGACAAACAATTTACATAACTTAATTAAAATGGCCCAGCCATCTTGAAGAGGTGGGAGGGGCAGGAAGGCAAGTGAAAGAATGAACCTGACCAAACAAACAGGCAGCGGTAATAACAGTACCAGCTCTCCTCCCTCAAGATGGAGGTTAATGAGATTAATGAGCACTGGGGAATTAAGGTTCTACCCTGAGATGTATACAGACAGAGGGCATCAGGACTCCCCTAAAGTCACTTTGCCTCCGTTTGCCTCAGTTTCCTCAACAGTAAAATGGAGATAATAACAGCATCTACCTTTCAGGGTTGTCATGAGGATCAAGTCAGATAATATTTGTAAGTGCAGACAGAAAATTGTTAATATAATTGTTGACACAATGACAGAAAATTGTTAATACCAAATGTAATGCTACTTGCCACTCCCTTAATGATCCTAGTTATGTCAGAATTTCAGTAACATCTTTACATCCATGCTGTTAAGATACTGACTCTCTACTAGGTTGAGCTGAACCACACTCTAAGCCTCTCCCTGCCCCCACCAAGATATTACCTTGTAAAGGAACCTAGCTTAAACTGGATCTCAGTTTCTGATGTCTTTGCCCCCGTACTGTTGGGATTCATGACATGAAGGACAACACAACCAGAAAGAAATGGTTTTTCCTTGTCCTGACTGCCAAGGGCAATTGGGGTCTCATGACCAGGCCTTGCTACCTCATACTACCTCCTCCTCCTTCCCTCCTAAAAGTACAAAGATGCTTTGTATGTGTCTTTTATTTGGGAAATCCACTGTACTCTCATGGGACATGCCCCAAGGTGGCAGTTTTGCTACCCTGTTATCTCAATTAAAGACTCTTTTATTCCTCAACTCACGACTCTGGTTTATTTCAGGACTTGACAGTGCTTAAAACAGTGCCTGGTAAAAAGTTGGTGGTATATAAATGCCTATTCTCTTCCCTAAACTCTGCAAAGTAATATTCATGGGGAGGGAATGGATTGGAAGAGAAGGTAACCTGGCTGCCCTCAGTATGGTACCACCCCAGACTCTCTAATCCTAAATGGAAGGCATTGGCTCACCTTTTCCCTTCAGTGCTAGGGAAATCTCTAATGGTTGTATATAGCCTGGCTAGGGAGCAGTGATCTTTAACAGGCTTTCTACTTTGAAACTGCCCCTCCATCGCAAAGCAAGACATGGAAAAGACAATAGTAGGGGGTTCTCTTTGCTGGCACCTATATCATAAAATGTGTTATTTTTGGGCACACATACCAAGGGAAATAACAGGTAACTATGCTTCTATGTGGGATTATCCCACCCTACCACCCACATCCCAGGGATCACAGAGAAACCCTAGGTATCTCATTTTCACCTAAAACAAAAGTCTTTCTATTTGACAGTACTGTATTAGGTATGTATGCTAAAAAAAAAAAAAATGACAACACAGTCTGTATTCCTAAGAAGGTTTACAATCTACTTGGGGAGACAAGCAGGGATGCAGAAAGAGAAAGTGATTTAAGAACATCCATGAGCCTCCTATGAGATAACCTGTCATAGCAGAGAAAGGCTGGAGTTCAAGTCTTAACTCCTGACATTTGCAAGCCGTGCAACCATGGACAAGGCACTCAGTTTCTCTCTGCTCCCAGGCCACTTGCTAAGACTCTAAACAACCGGAGTAAGAGTTGAGAGAGTTTCCACACTGGCATTTCCTTTCACAAATGAAATCACAGGTCAATCAGTATACCCTACTGCCCCCCATGCTACCTACCTATCAAAAAGATATAAATAAAAATTTTAAAAAGCCATCTGTCAATAACATGGCACAGTAGAAAGAGCAATTAGAGGTAGAAAACAACAATTAAAATAAAATCCCAGTCCTGCCACTTAGAACTCTGAACCTCAGTTTCTCTGCTTCTAGATTGAGAATCTCAATGGCATTAGCTAAGTCATAGGGTCATTGTGAAGGACTAAATGGGATGGTGTGTTTAAAATGCTTTATAACCTTAAAAGCCTAGTCAAATGTGAGTTCTTACTGTTTAAAAATAATCTTGTGTCAAACACAGAGGGAGAGGGGAGTTGAATAAAGGAAATAATATTTGGATGTGATCAGCAAAAGGACTCCTAAAATTCCTTAGCTGAAGGAATTTAGTTTAGGAACAGCAATTAAATCATAGAATCACAACATGCTTAACTTGAGTGGGGCAGTGGATAGAGCTCTGGGCCTGGAGTCAGGAAGATCTGAGCTCATAGTCCAGCCTCAGATACTTACTAGTTGTGTGACCCAGAGCAAGTCACTTAACCTCTGACTCATCTTCCTCCCCTGCAAAATGGGGATTATAATAGAGCCTAATTCCCAGGATTGTTGTGAGACTCAAATGAGATAATATGTGTAGCACTTAGCTACAATATTTGTAGGCACTTATGTGCCTAACACATAATAAGCACAATGTAAATGTTATAATTATTGTTTAATGCGACCACTCATTTTTCATTTTACAGATAGGGAAACTGAGGTCCAAGGATATAGGTATAATTTATTCAAGCTAGTTTTCATACCTAGTTAGTGGCAAAACTGAGACTAGAACTCAGCCAAGCCTCTCAGTTCTTCTGTCACCACTTCCTGGAGGAATTACTGGGCTCTCTGGCCTTCACTGAAACATTGGAGCCCCAACCTAGCCCCAAGTCTTACTCAGTACTCTATTCCCTCAGTAGTGACTCTTCAGCAGGTCAGTCATGAAGCTGTTTAAGATTTGTGCTGTGAAGGACATTTGGAGGTAAAAGCTCTATACCGATCCCAGTACACAAATTGCAGATATGCAACTGAAATATAGACTCTGGTTCAATAATGCTCAGCATCCCCTTTTGTGCCTGGTTTTTATTCACCCCCAGGATGGTCATGCTACTGCTTACTACCCCTGGACCCAGTTCTCGGGCCTGCTAGGTCCTTTCTGACTGGCATCTAGGCATAACCTCAGTTGCAGGTTCAAACACCTCTCTCTGTAGTCCAGTGAACCCTAAGCTGGTTGTTTTCTTCTTCTGTGTTCCACAGCCAAAACCTCCTCAATTTCTCTCCCTGCAACCAGCTCCAGTCCTATCAAGTCCCTCCCCTAGTTCCCTCTTTTTAATCTTTTCCCCATCACCGACTTTTTAAGCAGGCTCACATTTTTGTGAGCCCTCAGGCTCACCAGGCATCAATTTGTCTTTGCTTTTTTGTTCTCATTCCCCTACCCAAATAAGGATTAACAATGACAAAGCAACCGTGTTTGTATTCAGACTGCTCTGGTTTCTGCCAAATGGGGTGATTGCTTAAAACCCGGCTATCACTTCGGCAGAAGCCACTTGCAATCATGTCATTGATTACATTGATCACCAAACCCTGCCTTAGAATTTCTCAGGACAAGAAACTAGACACAAATTCAGCTATCCCCCAACATTGCAGTCTTGGGAGAAGAGCCAGTGTGCAGCATCGGGGACGTGGACTTGAAGGCAGAAAGATAGTTCAAGAGGCAGCTAGGTGGCACAGTGGATAGAGCATCAACCTGGGAAACAGGAGGACCTGAGTTCAAATTTGACCTCAGACACTTACTAACTGTGTGACCCTGGACAAGTCACTTAACCCCAATTGCCTTAAAAAAAATAGTTCAAATCCTGCCTCGGTTACTAACTAGCTGTGTATGCAAGTGACAACCTCTCTCAGCCTCAGTTTCCTCATTTGTAAAATGAAGAGAATGGACTCTCAGGTTCCTTCCAGATGATTCCATATTCTAAGCAGTAACCTCAGGTGGGGCATGCCCATTTCATCCAACCCTCTGCACCACCATCCCTAACCTAGTGCATAGAAGAAAGGGCGGGGTGGGGCAGAGAGTACAGAAGAGGAGCCGGAAGCCAATTGGTTCAAAAGAAAAGTTCCTGACGCTCAATGAGAAACTCCCCACTAACACATTCCATCCTCATCTGGCAGGGCCTGGTAACAAAGTCTGGCTGGTCCTGTCCCACCGCCCAGCGTGAGGTGAGCATGGCCCCTAAGGCCCCAGTAGGGAGGGCCCTGGGGTCAGGAGACGAAATGCAACTCCCGTGCCTGGCTCCACAGACAGTAGTGGTGCCTCTGTCCTTGCATCCCACAGAGCTGTGAGCAGTGGTGGGGGTGTCCAGGGACCAGGACCGACTCTGTGCTTATCATCATAAAAAGGAATCTGTTTAATCTGCAGCTTTAAATTTTAAATGACTCCACCAGAGACGCTCCTGGCTGCTGTCATCTCCAGACCCAATACGCAGCTGCTCCATTCAAATTCCACTTCTGTGTCAACTGCCCCCCTGGAGGCTAAAATCATTGCAATGAACCATCAGCTGTTTTTATTTTATTTTTTCACTATCTCTATAAACTAGTTCCACTGAGCTATGTAACCTTGGCCCCAAAGGCCTGCTTGGCTACCAGGCTGAGGGCACCCAATTTCTCTGATGGGTGGCCATCCCACTTCAGGAGCTGTGTCCCAGGATTTCCAGTGTAAAGTTGCCTAACCCTCTCCTTTTAACCCTGAACTTTTACTAGACCCTTGTTAAATTCTTAGATCCCCTGAATCCTGAGTCCCCATTTCTGACCCCCCACAGAACTCACACACACAGCAACCCCTCAGCAGCTCATTTTCGTCTTCTTCCTATCAGATTCCTGGAGGTGCTAAGATAGTAGAGTCCCATTATGTTTTCCAGAAAATCATCTTCACTGCTGCTTTCAGTCTCCTGCCTAGAGCTTCCTTTAACTCCTTGTGAAAAACACTTTTAACTATCAGGATCTCAGTTTCTTATCTGAAAAATAGAAGAATGAACTAAATTCAATAGATATTTATGGAGCATTCACTTTGCACAAAGCATTGTACTTGGAAGGTTAATGATGGTGATGGTGGTGGTGGTGGTGACGGTGATGAGAAACATACATATATATATATATGTATATGTATACACACACACACACATATATATATTTTAAATTTGTAAAGCTCTTAATATAAATTATCTCATTTGAGCCCCCGACACAACTCTGTTAGAGACAGATATTATCATTATTTTTCCCTGCTTCTTAGATAAGTAAGCTGAGGCTAGAAACTAGGTGTCGAAGAGGTTAGAGTGTCCAGCCAGGAGTCAGGAAGCCTCATCTTCCTGAGTTCAAAGCCAGTCCAGACACTTACTGGCTGTGTGGCCCTGGGTAAATCACTTAATCCTGTTTGCCTCAGTTTCCTCATCTGTCAATTGAACTAGTGAAGGAAACAGCAAACCACTCTAGCATCTTTGCCAAGAAAACCCCAAATGGGGTCATCAAGAGTCAGACGTGATTGAAATGACTGAACAACAGCAACAAATTGAGATTCAGAGAGGTTTCTCAGGTTAAAAAAAATTAAAAGCATGGTCTCATTCACCAATCAAGTTAACTCCCACAGATTTAATAACCATCTCTATTCTGGAATCTACCTTTGCTGCCCCAATCTCTCTGCCAACTATAATCTTGTATCCTAAACTGCCTTTTAAACATCTGGATCTGGATGTCCAGTATACATCTTAAACTTATTATGTCCCAAACAGAATTCATTATCTTTCACCCTAAATCATCCTCACCTCTTTGTGTATTGATGGATTGATTCACAGTCTGGTAGGGAGATGAGATATGTACCTACCAAAAAATTATGACATAAAACAGAACGTCTTAAGTGCATAGATGATCTCTAAAGTCCCTTCCAGGAAAAGCATCACTCAAAGATTCTACAATTCTGTGCCGGGAACAGGGAGTAGGGCTAGCATCCACATTATTGGCTAACTATCTCATACCACCCTTTGCCTATTGTTGTGATTCAAGATTTGATTTGGCCTCTCCTAGATGTGTATAATAATGCCATATTCTAGCCTTCTCTTTTCTTTTTAAAATTTGGCACCTTAGTCTCTGACTTGAAAATGAGATATTTCACAGCCACTTTGGTTTGGCTAAGAATTTTAACATCAACAATTTGTTGCCTGATGTTTATATAGTGCTTTTAGCTTTTCAAAACCCTTTTAAATCCCCAATTACGTTTGAACCTGACAATGGTCCTGTATAGGTAAGCAGGAAGTATTCTGCTCTCCCTGTTTTACAGAGAGGGAAACTGAGACCTAGAGAGTTCGAAGTGACTTTACCTAAGGTCAAACTGAAAAAAGAGCCAGAATTTTCACCTGGCTAGTATTTTACCTTCTTGACTGATGAGCCCAGCTTCTTCTTACTAAAGTAATTCATTTTCTGTTCATTATTGCTGTTGTAGTTTGGTTTTGATCTGGGTAAAATACATTTATGTTCACTGATTCCTAGACCCCTGCCTGTTCCACTGGTCCCCACTGCCTTGTGACCTGCATCCCTCTTGTCTGGATTTTTAACACACTTTTGGGTGCTTCCAAGAACATGACCACTCCCCTTGTTGCTCTATCCCAAAGTCACACCCTCCTCTTCTCAAGGTGCTGCGAGGCTGAATGAGAGACTTTTGTCTCAAAGCTGACACACTCCAAAGTTCTTCCTAGGCAGGAGTAGAAAGGCTTTGACTATGGTGCAGATCCTCTCTCCGTCCAGGGGTAGGGGACAGTTTTCCAGCTGCTGGGACTGAGTGAAGGCCTCACTGGTTCCCAGCTGTACACGGATGACAGCAGGTAAGCATCCCACAGTGAGATAGATGGGGGAAGGGAGGGGGCAGACACTGCCTCTGGGGCCAGCCAGCTGAGGACACCATGCTGCCCTACTGCCCGAGGAGAGCTCAGGCTGTGTTGCTACTTCGTTAGCACCAGGCGGCAACCTTGCTAATTACCAAACCCAAACCCAAGATTTGCATTTTTATGAAACGCTCATGCAGGAGGCAAATCTTTTCCCTTCTTTAAAAAAAAAATTAAGAAGGATGGGGGGAAAAGAAACCATACCAGTACATACTAATTCAATCTAATCTTAGCCATTTCAGTTTCCGTAAGAAAGTGCTTTCATAAAGCTACAAAGCTAACATCCATAACTCTCTGGTTTCCCCAGACAGGATACCTCTGCATTAAGTTTCCCATTTATCTTCAGAGATGGCAAATCATCCATTTATAATGGGATCTAATAAAGCGAACGCCCATTGCCTTTCTGACTGCTAGAATGGTCTCTGGATCCAAGGATTCTAGTTTTTCTAGGGATGCTGTTTCTTCTCAAATGGTTCATTAAATTACCCAGTGTCTTCCTATTTGTAGAAATGCATGTGTGCATACATGCATGGGGTAGCTGGATTACCTGGGTTTTTATACAGAGGTTGGCTGAGGAAGGGTGAAGGAGGATGGGGGAATACTTCAGGTGATAAGAGAACTCTGCTGACTCTGGCCTGATTTTAACAGCTCACTCCTAAAGGGAGAAGATCTTTCTCTCCTTTTTCTGAGAAACCTACTGTTAAAGAAATTTTCCTCTGGTAGGCCAGACCCCAACTCTTAAAGTCAGGAGCTCTTAAACTCAAGATTACCCAGGAAGCAGCTCTCCAAGACTAGAAAAGTCCATTCTTAGTACTGCTAGTCTCTGACCTGTGCTCAGAAAAGGAAGCAGGAAGGTAGCCAAAAATTACCTAGGCAGGCACAGGCCATCAGTTATGTGTTTCTCTTGCAAATCATTATTTCTCACCCCACCCCCAAGTCTAGGCTGTTGACAAGGCCTTCAATTTCAGCTTTGCAACATCTCTCAAACACGCCCCCTTCTCTCCTCTGCCACAGCCACCACTCTGGTGCAGGCCCCCATCACTTCATTCCTGGACTAGCTCTGCTTGGCACTCAAAGACCTTAATAATGTAGCCCCCTTTTACCTTTCTATTCTTCTTACACTGTACTCCCTGTCACATACTCTTAGATACAGTAACACTGGCGTCCTTTGTCCTTCAATAAACAAGGCACTCAGCTCCAGGCATTTTCACAGGCTGTCCCTCATGCCTGGAACACTCTCCCTCCTCCTTTCTGACTTCTGACCTCTCTAGCTTTCTTTGAGTTCCAACTAAAATCCCACCTTCTACAGGAAGCCTTCACTACATCCTCTTAATTTCAGTTCTTTCTCTCTTTAAATATTCCCTATTTATCTTATATATAACTTGCTTGGTGTATATTTGCATGTTGTCTCTTCCCTCCCCCCTTAAATTATAAGCTCTTTAAGAGCAGGGACTGTCCTTTGACTCTTTTTGTATCCCCAACATTTAGCATAATATCTGGCATGTAGTAGGTATTTAAACAATGTTTATTGAATTTAAATGAATTCTGCTTCTGGTGCTGCCAGCAAAGGAGAATTTCTCCAAGCTCCATCATAGCCCAGCCCCTTGCTATACTCCTGTCTGGAAGTCCAAGGGTAAGAAAGCTCAAGGAAAAGATAAAATCCATATCCAGTAAACTCACCAAGTTGATTGGGGGAAGCTTATGAAGTTGATCAGGGACTCCCCTGATCACACAGAGCCTGCCCCCACCACACACACACAGATTCTCACTTGTTTTGTGATAAGCTGTCATGAGAATGTAGACTTAGAGCCTTAGGGGGGCTGAAAAACACACGGCTCAGTTTTCAAACTTTGCCTATTATAGGTATGTGCATGTGCATGCACGTGTGTGTGTGTGTGTGTGTGTGTGTGTGTGTGTGTTTTTAGACAATATGGGCCATCTCCAGTCATCCTCATCTTTATCTGGCCACTGAACCCAGATGGCTCCAGAGGAAAAAGTGAGGCTAGTGACTCTGCACAGCTCTCTCTCACTTAAATCCAATTGACTTTCATGTCATGGCATCACCTTCCTGATGGCCCATGGTCCTCTTTGAGAACAAAGGACAAACAACAACACAGTATATACTCTCTCTCTACATATTCATATATTTATGTATATATTCATATATACTATGTCAGAATACTATGACCCATATACTATGTCACACCTGTGGCAAGATAGGCATATGTGTACATGCACACATGGGTATATGCACATGTAAATGTGTAAAAAGCAAATATATGTGCATAATATGCACATGCAAGCACAAATGCACATCATTGTGTACATATATGCATGCCCACCTATGTGTGTATGTACATACTATAATGTATATTATATGGCTATGTTCATGCACATATATCCATGTATACACACATGTGTGCACATATATGCATATATGAATATGGGAAGGCACTAGAATTAATAGAGATTGGAGAAGGCTTTCTGTATTTGTACGTATACATACATATATATGTATATGTGTGTATCTGGGTACACACACACACACACACACACACACACACTCTTCCCTAGCTTCCTCCAAATAAAAATAAAGCCCACCTTCTACAGGAAACACTATTCACTCCCTCTTAATTCTGTTGCCTTCCCTCTGTTAATTATCTCCTGTTTATCCCCTATACAGCTTCCTTTGCATATATTTGTTTGAATGTTGTCTCACCCTTTAGACTGTAAGCTCCTTGGGAGCAGGGACTGTCTTCCAATTCTTTTTATATCCCCAGCACTTAGCACAGTGCCTGACACATAGTAAGTGATTAATAAGTGTTAATTGATTGAATGATATATGTGATGTGCATACATATGCAGATGTACATACACAGATACACATACACATATATGGACACAAGCATGCCTAAATGTACGCATATGTGTGCATATGTTTGCACACATGATGTCACAGTCCTGACCCTGTCCGGTTGCTTGTAGTAGAGTTGCTTGAGGCTTTGGTGCAGAGGATCTAAAAGAATGGAATCTTCCATTGTTTCATCTGAATGGAAAGCATCTTTGTCTCACAAAAGTCCCTATTAAAAGAAATATTTCTTACTCACCCCTTGGAGGTTCTGTGATATAGTGGAAAAAATACTACCTTTGGAGTAAAAAGACCTGGGTTCAAATCCCAGATCTATAATTTACTACTTGTGTGACCTTGGATAAATCACTTCCTTCCAGGGCTTTAGTTTTCTCATATATAAAATGTGGGGTTGGACTAGTTGACCTCTAATGACACTTTTAGCTGGAGATCTGTGATACTATGACATGAAATGCTAGGTTTGTCCCTATGGAGCTTCAAAAGTTTAGCTCTAGAACCATAGCCCCTCGGAAGGCAGAGTTGGAAGGGATCTTAAAGGTCAGGTGGTCCTACCTTCCATACCTTGCAGAAAAATATCTTCTACAGCAACCTTGGGAGATGGTCATCCGGTCTTGGTATGAATACTTCTGGTGACAGGCATCTCACTGTCACTCAAAGTAGTCCTATATTTTTCACCACTCTGTAGACAGGGCTCCTTCATTCTGCCCCTAGAAAATGCTTCATCCTAAAAGCTCCCTTCAGCCCTGGAATTCACACCCAGGAAATTCCTCCCTTTGATTGGGTGACTCCTCCCAGAATCTCCATTTAAGGAAGGCACTCAGGCCAGCCATCTCTTCCTGCCATTACATCATGTCCCCATCACACCATACCCCTCCTCCATCTTCCTTCTCTATGTTTTCTTCCTTCATTAGAATATAAGCTCTTTGAGGGCAAGGACTGTCTTTTCTTTTTTTGTTTGTATTTGTATTCCCAGCAGTTAGCACGGTGCCTGACAATGTAGTAATTGCATAGTGAGTGCTTGTTTGGGGCAAGTGTGTGGTGCATTGGATAGAGTGCTGGGCTTGGAATCTAGAAGACTCCTCTTCGTGAGTTCAATTCTGGCCTCAGATACTTCCTAGCTGTGTGACCCTGGGTAAGTCACTTAACCCTGTTTGCCTCCGTATCCTCATCTGCAAAATAGGCTGGAGAAAGAAATGGCAAATCACTCCAATATCTTTGCCAAGAAAATCCCAAATGGAGTCATAAAGAGTCAGACATGACAGTAACAACTCTACAGCAGAATATGCATACATCCAGATCATGTTTTTCCTCATGATCATGTACTCCCATACATGATCCAGGTAGTATATCCTTCACTTTGTTGACTTATGAAAAGTGGAAAGCAAATAGAATTTGGGGTCAGAGAACTTAGGTTCGATTACTGAATTTGTTACTTACTACCTGTGTGTCCATGGACAAGTAGTCACTCAACCTCTTTGTGCCTCATTTTCCTCATCTGTAAAATGGGTGTGGTGGACTAGTTGACTTCAGATGGCCCTTCCAGCTCTAAAATCCTGAGTTCAAACCACTGGGACTCCCAGATTGTCTAGCTACTTCCTCCTCCAGCTCCCCAGACCAAATGAGCACATATATCTTTCACTGGGTTATCAAACTTCCTCACTTGACAGATGAGAAGATGGAGGGCCCAGCGCTGTAGCCCAAGGTCATACAGGGAATGAGTAGCTGACCCAGCATTAGTATCCCAGCGTTCTGGTTTTCCAGCTAAAGTTCTCCTTTCTGTTCTCCATGCTACCATTCACAGGCAACACAGTTCTCTGGGCCTCTCCTTGCATGTTGCTTGAAGCCACTGGTTTCCTCCACATTTGGATTTCATTTGAGAAGCCTTTGTGTGAGGAGTTGGGGGGAGAGAGGATTAGCTTTTCCTCCTGAAATGTGCTCTGGATGCTGGGGAAAGGGAGGGTGGGAATCAGCAAAGCGAGTTAAGCTTCCTGACTCGAGCTGCGGGCTTAACGGTGCAGATTACAACAGCAGGTGATGAGCAACTTAGCTGCCGCTGTGGAGACTGTGAAAATCCTGTTACAGGGCAAGGGCGTTTGAGCTACAGCTCCAAATTTCAAAGAATGATTGAGTTGGAACGTAACAGGCTGACAGCAACCGCAGACCAAAGTTATTTGGTTTAAAAGAGAATGCTGTTGGGAGAAAGGAGGGAGGAGGAGGAAGAAGACTGGTGAGGAAGAGGATTCCAAAGGATGATGCAGGCCAGTGCCTAGCTCACCCAACATTGTGCTCTGTAAGAAGAAGTGGCCTGCCGCCTCCCACGGTGCTTCCTTCCCCAAAGTCCTCTCCCCAGGAGTTCAAGTTCCGGTTGTCTATGAATATGACTGGCATCCTCAGCTAGCCTGGAAACTCCTTGAGAACAGAGAGTATGTCTTAGGCCTCTTTATATCTTCACCAGCCCTTAGTCAGTCAGTCAACAAGCATTTATGAAGTAGTTAATGTATGCTAAGTACTGTACTGAAAATACATAGAAAGTTAAAAGATAAGGTCCCTGCCCTCAAGAAGCTTACATTCTAATAAGGGAGACAACTTGCAAATAACTATGTACATGCAAGATATAAGGTTGTTGGTTGGTGTCTTTCATTCTTAAGGACCAAAATGGCATCACTATGTTAGAGTCAAGTTATGATGTGTCTGACGGTGGCTGATCAGACCAATATGATCTAGGAATGCAGGATATATACAGTGTCAATGGACAGTAACCTCAAAGTAAGGCACTAGAAAGAGGGGTGGGTGGGCAGGAAAGGCCTCCTCTAGAACGGAGTCATAAAGAATGCCAGGAGGTGGAGGGGAGGAGGGAGAGTATCCAAGGCATGAGTGATAGTGCTTGACACATAGAAGGCACTTACTACACTTATTTTGGGTTGGTCCTTTCCTTAAGTACCAAGTCTTCCCTGCTGAAATCTCCCATCTCCTCCATATAGCTTTTCCAGAATCAGAGGAAGGAAAATAGCAAATCGGGAGCAGACCTCCATCACAACCAGCAAATGATTTGGGGAAACCAGAGATAATTAAAAACAAAGCATACAGAAGAAAGTGAGTCTTTGTATATTTCCTTGCAGTTTTTAGATCAGGATAAGATTATAAGGGCTTGGGGCAGCTAGATGGCGCAGTGGGTAGAGCACCGGCCCTGGAGTCAGGAGGACCTGAGTTCAAATCTGGCCTCAGACACATGATACTCACTAGGTGTGTAACCCTGGGCAAGTCACTTAACCCTGATTGCCTTTCCAAAAAAAAAAAAAAAAAAAAAAAGATTATAGAGGCTTATTCAGAATGCCCTCTGGGGGTCATTAAGTCCAATCCCCGGTCTCCAGGACAGTCTGCTGCTACCATATTTGGGAATCTTTCCTATTCCTAAAATGCTCTAACAAAGAAATATCTGCAATCTCCCATTGGGAGTTAAGGTCTATAGGACAGAAGGAATGTCTTTATTGCATTCTGTACTTGGATCAAGTAAGCAGTATAGTTGAAAGAGGATTAGACTTGTAGTCAGAAGCAATCACCCAATCAATAAGTATTAATTAAGCCAGACTCAGGGTATATAAAGATAAAAATGGGTAGTCCCTGGCCTCCAAGAGTTTACATTCTAGATTTCAGTCTTATGGCTTTCTGGCTGTGTGACCTTGGGCCGACTTGTTCAGCTCTCTGAGCTTTAGCTTCCTTATCCATTAAACTGAAATAATCATCCTCAAATTATCGACCTCATAGCAATATTGAGAGAAATGAGTTCTGTAACAACAGCAACAATAATAGCTCCTATTTACATAGTGCTTTGCCAAATATTGCTTCATCTCTCTGAATATCAGTTTCCTCATCTGTAAAATGAAGAGATTGGATCAAATGATCTCTAAGGGTCTTTCCAGCTCTAAAACCTGTGTTTTCCCTAGGAAAGGGAGTAATGCTGTGGTTTGCTGAGTACCTATGTGCTAAACACCACAAGAGTGGAGCAAGGAAGCAAAACTAGAATTTTGCACCTGGAAAAGGTACCATAAATTCTACTTTCCTGGGACAAAGGAGATCATTTGATGGGGAGAGGGAAGGACCAGTGGGGAAAGGCAGTTGGAAGGGAGATTGCCCTATGAGAGAAGATGAGAAGGGTGGGGCAGGGAAAGAGCTCTTCCCAATCCCACCATCTGGGCATATCATATATTAACTGATCATCAGCTTCTCCTGTTGAAGTACTGAACAGGCTGCTGGTGGCCTCTAAATTCAGCACCCTTGGACAAAGCCCAAGTCCCCATGTCCTAGTTGTAGCTCTGCCAGGAAGGAAGAGGAGAAGGGAAAAAGTCAAAGAAGAACCCCTCCAGGAGTCTGGGGAGCTCCCTCTAAGGAGTCTGCTACAGAAGAGCTAAATAAAGATCCAGAAAGGTCAACTGCATTTTCATAAGGGAAGACAGAGCCTGTCAGGGCAACATGGAGATCAGTTGGTCCCCAGATAAGCTTAACACAGCTTGCATTTCCTCATCTCACATAAGCCATCTTCCTACCTCCTTCATGCCCTACTCCTCAGGACTAAAGACCTAGAGGACCCAGAGCAGCAGCTTCTCTTCAGAGGGATAACAAAGGAGGACAGAATGCAAAGCCCATTCTAAAATCCCCGTGTTTGCATTCCTGTTCAAAATCTCAGGAGAACATGGAGTGGGAATGACTCCAAGCAAACAAACATTGGGCGTTAGATCTACTGTGCCCTTAGCAAACATCCATACCTATACCAACCTTTCCTTCTTGACTAAACCATTGTGGAAGACAGAGGTGACCCCAGGGCATTGGACTTTCTGCTGGGAGTTTACCCTGAGTCACCCTCCCAAAGCCAATGTCTGTCTTCTCAGAGTTTGGAAGGAATTCCTCTAATTGGAGGTCACAGTCACCTGTGGCTTGTGACCTTGTACCTGTATATGCATCTCCCACAGTAGCAGAGAGTTTCTGAGGGTCTTTCAGATGGGATAACCCTTCACCTACACAAACAGAGAGAGGTTCTCTCCCACTCTCGATGGGCTCCAGGGAAGGAAATGACCCTTCCTCCCTCAGTTATCGTTGCACCTGCCACCTACACAACCAGAACACATTTCCTTCTGTCAAACTCTTAGCTATCTTTTTTTTTCCAGTTTGGCTGCTCATTTAAGAATGGTTGCCTTCTTCCTTTAGGAATGAAAAGCTGCACCATATAGGAACTCGTAGCTGGGAGCCCAGAATAAGAGAGGCAGAGCCCAAAATAATCAGAATAATGCAACTTTCTGGAGAGTGCAAGCAGAGAACAGCGTGAGCACGAGGGAGCTGTCTCCAATGAAAGAGTCACCATCCAGCCTTTATGAATGTGAAGGGAATAAACCCTAATCAAACAGAGTATATAGTCCTTGAGTGGGGCACAGTAAGGGAATAGAAACAACAAGAGGAAAGAAGAGGGTCTTTACTGCCAGCGGAAGGAGGTCCAGGATGCTGGATGAACTGGCAAATAGGATTACTAAGCCACTGTTAGTGATCCTTGGAAGATCACAGAAAACAGGAGAAATACTGTAAGGGGCAAACTTCCTGATTTAAAAAAAAAAAGTAAGAGATTGGACTCTTTAAGATATAGGTGAATGAGCTCAGCTTTGATTTCAGGTACAATTTTAAAGTGTATTCTTAAAGGGAAAATTAGCAAACAACTAGAAAGGGAAGCAGAGTTCGAAAAGATCAAGTATCGCTACCACCAGCCAGCATGCTTCAGGAGAAAGAGGCTACCCAGGAAGTCAGTGGACCTAGGTTCAAATCCTAATTCAAGTATTTACTTTCTGAGCAACTTTGGGTAAGTCATTTAACTTCTCTCTGCCTCAATTTTTCATCTAAAAAATGAGGAGTTTAGATTAGGTAGTCTCTAAAGTATAGTTCAGCTCTAAATTTAATATCCTAAGAACATGTCAGCTTAGACTCACTCACCTTATTTTTCTTATATTATTACTAAACTGAGTAGATGAGAGAGTGCTATAGATATAGCTTACCTAACTTTTAAATAAATGTTTGACAAATTCTCTTTTTTCACTCTGGAACATCTTTCAGTCTCTGTGGCCAGGCACTATGCTAAGCACTGGGGATAGGAAAAGAAAGGCAGTGTCTACCTTCAAGGAGCTTATAGTCTAATAGAGGAAGAGAACATACCAAAGGAAGCTGAGAAGATCATGGGGAAAAGGGAAGGTGTCTGGCTCAAGGGTATGATGCAGAACTCCGAAGGAAGGCAACCAGTTTGAAAACAAAGAGATGGCTGACTTGAAAGGGACTTTAGAGGTAATTAAGTTTGAGCCCTTTACTTTACAGATGAGGAAATAGAGGCTTAGAGGGGTGGCATCACCTGTCCAAGGTTACAAAAGGAATTAAGTGACAGATCTGAGGGGAGGGTCTTGGACTTCTCACAAGTACAAGGTGGGAGAGAGATGGTTAGGTAGTAATTCATCTGAACAAAGAACTGGGAGTTTTAATGGACTGCAAACTCTATAAAAGTCAATAGTGTAACATGATAACCAAAAATGTTAAGGCAAACATAGACTGCACAGAAAGGCCTAGTGTTTAGGACTAGGGAGTGGGCAGTCTCCCTATAGTCTGCCTTGGTCAGACCATGCCTAGAATATTGTGTTCACTTCTGGATGCCATAGTTTAGGCAAGTCACTGATAAGCTATAGAACATCCAGAAGAGGGCAGCCAGGATGGTAAGGGGCCCCAAGATCATGCCATGTGAGCACTAATTGCAGGAATCAGGGATATTTAACTTGCAGAAGACTAAGGGAATGGTGACTACCATTCATTATTTGAAGGATTGTCTTATAGAGAAGGAACTGGATTTGTTCTGCTTGGCCCTGAATGTAGAACTAGGAACAAGGGGTGGAAATAGCAAACATGCATATTTAATAGAGAGCAAAGGGGTGATTGACCTTGGGACCCCCTCTCTGGTGGGCTAGATGACCATGTTGGAGGAGGAGCTGTTTTTGGGTTGCACTTCACTAAATGGACCCTGAAGTCCCAAGCAATTCTGAGATTCTGTAATTCTGTGATGATGCTGAATCCTCCCCAGTGTATATTTGAAACATTCAACCATGATCTCTAAGTCTTTGTGAGGATCCCTGCACACATATGTGTGTGTACATGCTTACACATATATACTTCCACTTCATAATATTGTTACGGGAAGGGAATTCATATAAGAGTTCTGCCACTAAGCAGTCACACAACTTTGGGGAAGCCTCTCATCCTCCCTGAATTTCAGTTTCTTCATCTGTAAAATAAGATTAGACGAGGTGACCAAGGGACCTGTGACCTCTAATTTATGACTCCCTGACTCCAGATGGGAGACAGAGACAGGACCTGCTTTCTTTTAGAGAGTAGCCCCAGAGGTTCTATCTCTCCATGCCTAGTGGCTACGAGCATCCGTTAGTCCAATGGAGATCAGTACGTGGAGGGGAGAAGAAGAAAGAGGAGGCAAGGGGAGAGAAAAGCAAGGAGAAGAGGGGGCTGTATTACCTTGAGAAGACCTGGCATTTATTAACTTTACGGTAATGATGGTGACTGGCGCCATGCTCCCTCCTGTATCCCTGTGTTTAGCTGGAGGAGACTTTGACATTTCCCGGTACCCTGGCTTCACTGCAAAGGGGGGGTCCCAAAGGTGGGAGTAGGAGTTGGGGAGGGGAAGAGCAGGGTTCAGATACAGTAGATTTGCCTAGAGTCTGGACAGCTGCTCAGCAGCACCAAGCCTTTCCCTCCCTCTCTCACTCTGGGTAGAAAAACCTCCGCTTAATTAGAGGCAGTAGAATTCAAGAGCTCTAAGAGGGAGAAAGTAGCTGTTGGCCCACTCAGAGCTCCTTCCAGGAAGGAAGTGAAATTGAAACAAGACATGTCTATCATACCAGCTAGAAAGCAATGGGGGTGAGCAGGCTGTGGACAAATTGCACATAGACTTGGAGAAGAATCTTCTCTCTGTTCCTCCACAGGCTCTCAAACCCCTCCTGACCCCATGGAGTATCTCAAAGTCTGCTTTATGTCATTTGCAAACAAGACAAAGGAACCAGAGGAGAATTCTGAGCTGCACATTCATTTCAAGGATGCAATTTGAGGCCTGCTCACCCTCCCTACCCTCACACCCTTGGGGCTCCATTTTGCAAGGAAGTTAGGAGAAGTCAGGGGAGCTAGAAAGTTTCTGAGCATTAGACCAGAGAAAATGGAACAACCAACTTGAAACATCAGAGAGTTGCATGATTCATGGGTTTTATCTAAACCAAGGAGTTGTCCCTGGAGAGCTGGTCAGAAAGGACCTTGTGTTGGCCTGGTTGACCTATAGGGAAAGCAGAATGAAGACATATATATATATATATATATATATATATATATATATATATATATATAATGAGAGGGTTGGACTTTGTATCCACAGTGCCTGACACTATGTAGGTACTTAATGAATACTTATTGATCAATTGACTTCTGAGGTCCCTTCTGACACTTAATCCATTATTATATGATCTATAAATTATGTATAAAACAGTACTCTAACCGTGTTTAGCACCTAGAATCTGTTGCCTACATAAGAATCTTATTCTGAAAATCCAAAACTATTACATAGTTGACCTGAGGTATATTCAAGCAGATGACTCACCATGGAGGTTGGCCCAAATTATGGTTCTAAAGTTAAGGTTTGCAAGGGGGAGGGGGGAGTCATCCTTTTCTTTCTTTGATGGTGGCCATAAAATTGACGGGCAACATACATAGAAAGTCTTACATTTGCCACCAAATCTAGAATTTTCACTGGGATAAGAGGTAGTTAATGAACGACGGGGGGCAGGTCATCATTGAGAATGATTGAGGTTAGTCCTGTGCCAAGAAAGCTATCTGAATAACGTGATCTTGGTAGAGCCTTGTCATTTCATTTAAAATGAGACCAAAGACCACAAAGAATTTGGCCAATTTCCTCTCCTTCTCCAGCTCCTCTTCCCACTTCTTTCCTCTGTCCCCATCCCTTTCCCAAATTATCTGAAACCCTTTTCTTCTGTGTGTCTGGCTTTGCCTCAGCTCCCTTGGGAACAGCCCAATTCTCTATTCTATGTTGTGTGTGTCTGCTGTTGTCTGACTTCCTTTTAATTGAACGGCTCGTCAGCAGGAGCCTCTTGCTGGAGAAGTGAGCTGAGGGAACCTGCCCGGTGTGATGCATGATGGGTGGCATCTATGCAGGCATCCAGGGCCAAGCAGTTAAAACTCATAATGCCCTGGCTCCCCGATCAAGGTGGAAGGAACCCCTAAAGGGACACTGACCATCCTTGCTCCTGACAGACATAGTAGACACCTTCAGGATTCAGGTGACATCAGAAGGGCCATGTCTCTTCTTTTTAAATAAATTCAGGAAGACAAAGCAGGCCAGGTATAAAGCTAGCTATTTAAGTTATAGATCTGGGGTAGGTGCCAGATTCTAACTTCATGATGCCACAGCCCTGAAACTTCTCTCCTGGGTGGGAGTCAGGAGAAGCAGCTCAACCTCCAGGGCCTATCTCTCTACACTTCTTGGGCCCAGATGTCCCAGTTTCTGACCTGCCAGCTCATTTGAGGAGCAGATTCTAGACAGGACCCATTTCAATTTGCAATAAGAAATCATTTTTAATTGGGCAGTGGTAACACAGTGGAAGATAGACCCGAGGAGACAGAGAAGGCCCCATGCCAGCAAGGAGGGACAGGATGCCAGAGCTCAGCTCCTTGTTTTAATTCCATGGCTCATCAGGGGAGCTCTGTCCCGCCTGTGGGTTTGAGAAAGACAGGACTACTTATCAGCAAAAGCAGATGCCCTCTGAGGGGCCTGGCTCATGCCCTTCCCAGGCTGGGGCATATTTCTGGCATGTCACAAAGCAGGGTGGGAAAATATCGGAGCCAGAGCCAGTGAGAGAGGTCTGGGCGTGGTGGGGGGGGGGAAGAGAGAAGGATCATGAAGAGAAAAAAGGGAAAAGACAGACCCTGAACCAAGAGACAAACACCTTTCATAGACACCACTTTCTCAGAGACTAGCTTAAGACTGAGGCCCCTTTGTGGCATCAAGGAATGAGGAGAGAGACAGGCCAGAGAAACAAACAGAGGCAGGAAAGGATCTGGTGGGCATCCAGAGAAGGTTGGCTTGAGAACAAGGGACACACACACACACACACACACACACACACACACACACATCTCTGAAGGAGGCAGAGATGCTTTGGAAAGCAAGTCAACCCAACTTTTTTAGTTTTATACAGACTTTACAAGTGGTGCCTTTGAGACTTGCCCATCACTAAAAATTAAAGACATCACTGCCGGTACGCCTTCCCCCTCCAGTCCCTTCTTCCCTGTCTCCCTTTCTGTTCCCCCCACTCAGCCATCTGCCCCAGCGACAGTTGCAATGGAATATTCTACTTCCCCAATCAGCCTCAAATCTGGTATGCATTAGTTAAGAGAAAGGAGCCCAGTCCCTAAGGTGGAGAAGAGATAGGAAGGGGGAAATTTCTATGCATATATAGCCAAATAATAAAAAATAAATAAATCATCAGGTTGATTTTGGATCCAAGAAATAGGCAGATCTGCACATGATAAGATGCCAGGGTGGCTTAAAATAAGCAGAAGTTAATTCAAACCCAAACAAATCTACATTGAAAACAGACACTTCCCACCACAGCCCCACTTAAAAGTGCTTTTGAATTCTCAGTAGTACTGGGGGAAAACATCGTATCCTTTTCAAAGGTAGTGGGCAGTCCAAACAGGTACTGAGATCCTGCCCATGTAAGGAAGGCTCCAATAAGGGCCCTGAGGTTCTTTTCAAAGGCTCCTCACCTTTCCCCCAACCCCCAGGCTTCCAATCCCCACACTAGAAAAATGAGTGATTCATAGTTCCAGCCCTCTGGTTAAGGCAACCTGGCACAGGGGAAAGAGCCCTGGACTTGTAAGTCAGAAGACCCTGGTTGTAGTACCACCTCCACCACTTTCCACTTGTATGACCTTAGGAAATTACCTTAACTCTATGGACCTCACTTTCTTTCTTTGTAAAACAGGGTTGGGATTCAGGGAGGGCAGTGCTGAACCATATACCCTCTTAGATCCCTCCTAACTCTAAAATCTCATGATCTGGTTTATATCTTTTAAGAGTATCCCAGTCCCTAGGGTCTCATCCAAGATGTGTCTACATGAAAATAAATGCCCAGAAGTGTCCATTTGAAAACAAATGCATTTTAAAAGAGCTGTCCCTAGCTCTGAGCTTGCTCCCAAAGTTGGCTTTGTAAAAAAATGTTGGATGGGGAGAGGGTGGAAATGAAATGATTAGAAGTCTAATATCATTATATTGCATTGCTTCCTTATTATAGTAGCATTTCTCGCTCTCCTAAGAGTTGTTTGGGTTATCAGTGAGGACTGTTTCTGCGCCTCCCCAACCTCCTTCCCTTACCTGGGATTATTTCTACTCTCAATAATTACATTAGATATAGAAAGCAGCTTTATGGCTCTAATAATTATACACACTTACAAAACAGATGGGCCTGCAGATCTGGAGGGGGGAGCTTTTATGGACTTGGAAATGAGAGGTTTTGTTGGTAGGAAATAGAGAGTTATTTCCAGGCTTTATAGCTTCGTTACTTGGGCTCTCTCTAAATCTTACTGATCATGCTTGGCTCATATTGCCTTCCAAGCATTTTATAAATATTAACCAATCAATCCTCAGCATGGCTTGAGAAATGCTCTTTGCCACCTGGTGCAGGTAGAGAAATAGGAAGCCTGAAGAAGCGAGAATGACAGCACTTGGTAGAAATCACAGAGGCTGTGGGGATTTCAGCACTCCCTGCTCAGCCCTGTCTTTGGGATGTGGCAGAAGCAGCAAAGAACTAGCTATAAAAGAGAAGACTTGGGCCTTCCTTGCACCTCAACTACTGCCCAGTCATGCTTTCTTGGACAGGTCACTTTGCTTTTGCTCATGCCATTTTCTTCATCCAGTAACTGAAGGTGTTGGACCAAATAATCTCTAAGGTCCCACTCAGCCCTAGAACCTAATAATAATCTTATATTTGCACGGAGATGTATGTATGACAAAGTGTGCACATGCTCTTTATTTCTCCTGACAACCCTGTAAAGCATGTAGGAAAGGGTTTATTATCCCCCTTTTACAGAAGAGGAAACTAAGGCTTTAAAGATTAGGTGACTTGTCCAGGTTCTCACAACTAGTGAGAAAAAGAGTTAAGACTAGATTCCTCTTCAGAAGCCATTTTGTACTTTCTCTTTGCCCTCAAATGTCTCCCTCTTAACCAAATGATACAATGACAGAGTAGGAGATTTGTCTCTTCTCTCCTTAAAGATATAGCCCTTCCTTAGCAAATGTTTTGGGGGCTCCTCCCCACCCTCCTACTGTCAATGAGTGCTTCCTGATTCTTGGCCTGAGTCTGTCCTGCTATTATGCCAATGATTCCCGTGCCTTAAGTAAACCAAGGTCTGAAATCAAAATATCCAAGAATTTGATGAAACTCATTGAAATTTTTCCAATCTAATTTGAACTACTTTTCCCTCCTGTCTAGCCGGGTAACCTTACCACTTTCCACTAATTAGAAACCACAGCCTCCCTGGCCTCCAAACACATTCCATTCTTCAGGCTGCCAGGCCACCCTGTTGCATCTCTTTCATGCCCTCTTCCTCCTGGAGTTGCATTCTCTCCCTGCTGGTATCTGCCCACACACAAAAATTGATAATGCATAAATCTCTTTCAGAGAAGGGAGTGGGCTTCCTTGTCCATGGGGAAGGCCAGGAACACACAGGCAGGATGGATGGCTGGTGGGAGCTGTGCAGTTGGCACTAATTAACGTATTGTTCTTGGGGCTCCAGGAGAATTATGGATGAGTTCCACAGAGCAGCCCACTTAACCTGGGCATTCTGGTTCCAATCTATTACTTTGTTGGCTGGCTTCCGCCTCCCTAATGGCCAGGCTTAGAGAGAATGGCAATGGGAAATAAGAAAGGTAGGACTCCTTTCTGGAGAAACAATCCCTCCAAAATGCCACCCCACTAAACCTCATCTGGATGCCCAGGTGCCCATTCTAACATATAGATGTAGAAAACAATAATGCCAAGAACACCAGGTTTCTCTGATTTCTTTCTGTTCCCAGTGAGCCAGACTTGCAGATAAGTACAGGTAGTTTACCAGCCTACCAAGATATGTGAGTTACCACTGATTCCCCATGTTCCCTTACCTGGCAGAAAATAATGTTCAGCTATATTACTTGTGACTAATAAGACTTTGTACTTGCATAGCAATTCCATGCTCCAATTCCTAAAAAATGGTTCTGTAAATTCACTCCTTCTATTGACTCTTCTGCCACTTGATTCTCAATCCTGTGAATCTTGGCTTTTGACACTATCTCTTGAATAAAATTGACTTCTTGGAGATTGTCAACATTCTCTTAATGGCCAGACCTCTATTGACCTCTGTCCTCTTGACTACTATAACTTCTGACACTATTTGCCACCCTGTCCTTTTAGATATGCCCTTTTCCCTAGGCTTCCATGATACTTCTTACTCCTATCTGGTTACTTCTTCTGTCTCTTTTATTGAATCCCCATATCTCTTCCTTACTAAATTTGGATAGAAAGCCCTGTACCCAACTCTTTTCTCTTCTCTCTCTAGGTGATCTCATTTGCACCCATGGGTTCAATGATCATAGCTGAACAAACAACCACCAAGTCTCTCTCTCTCTCTCTCTGTATATGTATATATGTGTGTGTGTGTATGTATACATATATATGCATGCACACACACATATATATATACACACACACATATGTGTGTATGTCCTGTACTAGCCATCTACATCTAGATGTAACATCAGTATATCAAACTCAATATATCCAACTCATTATGTTTCACTGCAAACCCAACCCTCTTCCAAACTTCCCTTTCTGTCATCATTCAAATCACACGGGTTCAAAATCTCCTTTCCATTATCCTTATACAATTCAATAATTTTCCAAATCTAGTTGATGCTATCTTCTTCACACTTCTTACACATTTCCTCCTCTCACTACTCAAATAGCCCTTATCCTCATTTTAATCCCCTATTGCCTCTCATCTGGACTTGTGCAGTAGCCCAATAATTCATCTTTCTGCTTCCAATCCCTCCCCTCTCCATAAAGTTGCCACATTAATATTGTTAAGACACAGATCTGATCATTTCACTACCCTGCTCAACAATTTTCAATGGTTCCCTATTGCTTCTAAGATATAATATAAACTCTCCAGTCTGGCATTCAAAGCCTTTCACAATCTGGCTCCCAACAACCATCCCAGACTCACTTTATATTTCTCTTCTTCACTCACTCTATGTTCCAGGCAAACTGGCCTACTAGCTATTCTGAGAACTTGATATTCCATATTTCATCTCAGTGTCTTTGAGCAGGCGGTCCCCTTTGTGTTGAATATATTCTCTCCTCATCTCTGCATCTTAACTTTTACTTCTTTCAAGTGTCCTCAGCTGCTACCTTCTACTTCATTAATTTCCCTCCCTTCCCCCCCTCTCTCTCCCTCCCTCTCTCTCTCCATTTGTGTCTGTCTCTGTCTCTCTCTCTTCCCCCTCTCCCAAAAGCAGAACAACTAAGAGCTTTTTGACTTGTCTTAGTGAAAACTTTCAGTGATAATCTTACCCTTCAAAAGGCAGAGGAAACAACAAGGGGAAATTCTATTCTTGATCTGATTAGTACAAACAGAGAGGAACTGATTGCTGGAATGAAAATTATGGTACCCCTGGGGGTGGGGTATGAAATGATCGCTTCATCTGAGAATTTTTGATAGAGGACAGAAAATCTGGGCAGTCTGACATGCATCCTAGATTTAGGGAAAACAGATTTCAAAAGGTTCAGTGGAAAGGTAAGTAGAATCCCATGGATTAAAATCCAAAAGGAATGAGAAATGCTCAGGAATGACAATATGAAGGTAGAAAAGGAAACATTCCAAAGAAGAGGAGAAATGGGATTTCACAGAGAACTCACCAACCAACTCAGATGTCAAAAAGAAATGTATAGAAAAAGGAAGCAAGGCCAGGTAACAGAGAATGACTATAAGCAAAATCCCGGTAGCTCAAAAGAAACACACAATGTACAAATTTAGAGACATCTCCATCCCAAATGTTCATGTGGACTATTTGTACCCAACCAGTAGCAGAGCTTTCTGGGCTCTTATTGGTCTGATCAACCACAGTCATACACACCCTACCTTGACCCCAACATCATGATGTCATTTTGGTCGTCTTCAAGTACGAAGGATGAACAACTAGAAGAGTATGGCCCAGTTTTGTAAAAAGTGTCAGGAATGCTAAAGGACAAAATGAATGGATGCTGTAGAAGGAAGTGAAGGACAACATAAAAAGGAATTAAAAAAAAACTATAATAGGGAAAATCATATAAAAGAAGGGATAGGACCTTTGCTTGGAGTAGATAAGATAACTATAATTAACAACAACGAGAAGACAAAGTTGTTCAATTTTTAATTTGTTTCTGTTTTCTTCACCAGGGAGAACCACTTTTACACTGGAAATGACCCTCCCATCCGATAAAAAAGCCTAACAAGGAAGTGATATGCAAGATAAATAAGGAAACAATAGGAGAGTTCATGGTTGTCCTTGATGAATTAAAGCCACCTGGCCCAAATCAACTACATCCTCAGTCTAGAGAAAACTGGCAGATGTGATTATAGATCTACTGTCAATGATATCTGAATGATCATGGAAAATGAAAACACTAGAGAAGGGGACATGTTGTCCAGATATAAAGAAAAAGGAAGAGAACAGAGCTGATAAACTATAGACCAATGAGCTTGGAACTAATTCCTGGGAAAATTCAAGAATGGATCATTAAAGAGATAGCAAACATTTTGAAAGGGGGTGTTATGATCATGAAGAGACAGCATGCCTTTATCAAGAATAGGTCATGCCAGGCTAGACAGACAGACAGACAGATAGACAGATAGATAGATAGATAGATAGATAGATAGATAGATAGATAGAGATAGAGATAGTTTGCCTAGATTTTAGTAAAGCATTTGAAGAAGTACCCCATTCAATCTTTGTGGAGAAGATGGAGAGATGCAGACTAAACAATAATACAATTAGATGTATTCAGAAATTGTTGAATGGCCCACCAGAGAGCATAATCACCAAAGGTTCATTGTCAACTTGGCAGGAGATCTCCAGTGGAATGCCCCAGGGATCTCTGCTTGGCCCTCAGGCTATTTAATAGTTGTTTGAGTTACCTGGCTAGATAAAGGCATAGGTGGTGTGCTCATCAAATTTGAAAATGGCACAAAGTTGATAAAAATATTCCACACATTGGATGACAAAGTCAAGATTCAGAAAGGTTTTAAAAGGCTAGAATATTGGGGCTGAATTGAATAAGATGAAATCCAATAAGGATAAATAGTCTTGTACTTGGATTCAAGGAATCAACTTCATAAATAGAGAACTGGGAAAGCATAGTTAGATAACAGATTTTAAAAAGATCTGAGTGTTTTAGTGCTTTTCAAACTTAATTTAAGTCAGTAATGTAGTTGGGAAGACTGAAAACAAAACAAAACAAAAAAAAAAAACTAATACAATGTTAGACTCTATTAGGAGACACATAGTTTCCCAAAGTAAGAGACCCTACTGTATTCTATCCTTATCAGATCACTCTTGAGTACTGGGTTCCATTTTGTGTAATATAGTTTAAGGAAGATATTGATGACCTAACCTGGAAAGCATTCAGAAAAAGTCAACCAGAGTGGTGAAGGACCTTTAGTTCGTGTAATATGAAATCTGTTGATAAAGCTGGGAATGTTTATCCTGAAGTAGAGAAGAGTCAGCGGTGTGTTTGCAGGGAGGGGAGAAGGCATGATAGCCATCTTTAATCATAAAGGATTGTAATGTGAAATGAGGCTTAAACTTTCTGTTTTGGAATCAGATGGGAGAACCAGAAGCATTGGATAGAAATAGAAAGGAGGAAAATGTAGAGAAAGGTAAAGGGAGCAAGCCTTCATTAAGCACTCACTATTTGCCAGGCCCTGTGCTAAGTAAGCAGTTTACAAATATTATCTCATTTGATCCTCACAACCCTGAGAGGTAGTGCTAACTATTCTCATTTTACAGTTGAGGAAATGATAGCATCCAGAGATTGGCAGCTAGATGGCACAGCGGATAGAGAGTAGACCTGAAGTCAAGAAGACTTATCTTTGTGAATTCAATTCTAACTTAAGCCATTTACTAGCTGTGTGACCCCGGACAAGTCGCTTAACCCTATTTGCCTCAGTTTTGTCATCTATAAAACGAGCTGGAGAAGGAAATAGCAAACCACTCCAGTATCTCTGCAAAAAATGACCCCACATGGGCTCCTGGAGAGTCAGATACAACTGAAAAATGACTTAACAACAACAATAACCAGGGTCACACGGCTAGTAAGTATCTGAGGCCAGATTCAAACTCAGATGATCCTGACTCCAGGCCCAGTGCACTATGCACTCTGCTACCTAGCGGCCTCAGTTTAGGCCTCATGTGAGCTGCCCAAATCCCCTCAGTAAGAACTCTTCAAGGGGAAACTCAATGACTATTTGTGGGGGAGGTCATTGTCCTTTTTGCTATAGATTGGAGTAAATGGCTAGCAGTTGAGGTCCTTTCCATCTCTGAAGTTATTTGATTCTGTCATTATGGCCCCTGATACTACATAGATGTAAAGGAAGTAGGGATTTTGCCCATTATCAACTAGCCATCCAAGAAGATGAAAGAAGTAGAGCCTATAATCTCTTTGTGGTGTAGGGGATAGAAAGCCAGCCTCAGAAACCAAAAAGGCATGGGTTCAAGTCTATCCTCTGACACATAATGGCCATTGACCCTGGTCAAGTAACCAAACTTCTCAGTGTCCTAGGCAACTCTCTGATCCTATAAAGTAAAGAGAAGGTACCGACCAGCACTGATAGAAGAAAGTTACTCATCTGGAAATTGCCTGTGCCAGTGAAATCATAAATCTATTCCTTATCTCTGTCCCTATAATTTCTTTGTCTCTGTCTAAATCATCTTAATGCCACTTTATTTTAATCAGGGAATTAAATACCTCAGTGGGGACAGAAAGTATATCCTAAGTCCTTTAGGATTTAAGTGCATTCAGACCTAGGACTCATGCCCTGCTCAGATTCAAATGCAACAAACATTAGGTACCTACTGGGTAGAGACCACAGGGTCTATACACTAGGAGTAAAGGAAGCTAAGACATTTAGATGAGCAATGAAACTTACCTTCATGAAACTTGCAGTCTGTTTAACCATAAAAATTCACATTTCTATAGTGTTTTAAAGTTTATAAAGTGCTTTACAAATTTAGTACTTTCACTTGAGCTTCTCAAAAATCCTGCGAGAGAGGTACTAGTATCCCCATTTTAACAAGTGAAGAAACTGAGGCTCAGAGACATTAAATTCCATCAAAGACAAGATACACTTAACACTGAGTCCGGTATTTCAATCTCTACATTAATGATTAATGTATAGCCAGCACTTAATAGAAATAACCTTGCTAAGAGATACAAAGACTCACTCTCCTCTGTTCTATCTGCTGCTGTGACCATTTAGCACAGGCGAGGGCAAAGGATGCTGGAAAGACCACAGTGCCAAAGCTTGCTTTCCCCAAATTTTATCTGAGAGCAGATTCCTTGACTTGCCCTCGGGCCCACGCTCCACCAATCTGGTGTCATTAACGTCTTGCCACTGAAGCGGATGGACCCACGTAGGCTCCAGATTGATCCTGCAAAAACCACTGGCGCACTTGAGCTCAGGGGAAGCCAGACACATTTTTATCCATTTATATATAGAAAAAACCACAGGGACCCTGCCATTGGATCTTTAGTGCCATCTTTGGAAAGTAAAACAGCTGTCGGAGAGCCAGCCCCTGCTGATAAGAACATGCAGATGTGAACGTGCAGATGTGTGAAATAGATGGTGAGTCACCTGGAAAGCTACTAGAACGTTGTTTCTTTTTAAATACTGACTCTCTGCTGAAAGCCTGGTCTGCTGGGCACTGAGCAAGGAAAGGGAGCGAGACTGGGGAGATGTTTCCTCTCCCTTCCAACGTGACCCTTCTGCAGGTCCCTTTCCCAAGGAAAGATCTGAAAGTTTGGATGTAAAAGTTTATTAAATATGTCTTGGATGTCCCCAACCCAAGTCTTTTGACAGAGAATTTCCCGAAAATGAGAGCTTCAGAAATCCCTTCTACCTCGGACTTGGAGGAAGAGGGAGAAAGCATGAAGAGAGACACCAGCAGATAGCCTTACACTGGCCATACATCCTTCCAGCCCACACTTCCACTCCTCCCTTTAGGCCTTCTGTTTAACCCCCATCCCAAAAAGGATAAGCCTGTTGGAAGAGCCACGAACAGGAAATGAAGTAGATGCTTATGGGTTGAGGAATGTCCAAACTAAGTGTGGTACATGAATGTGATATAACTGCACCATTAAAGAAAAGAAAGTGATGCTTGTGAAGAGTAGAAGGGAAGACTTTGTATGAATTGAGGCAAAGTGAGGTAAGCAGAACTAGGAAAACAATATAAACAGTAACTATAAAAGTGTAACTAGAGGGAAAAAATCAGCGTTGAAATTGAATGTTCAGTAATTGTATTATTTGACTATGAATTAGAGATTACAAGAATGCCCTTACTTCCCTTATTTGTAAAGGTAAGGGACTATGGGCGTAGAACCCTGGATGTGTGTATATTTATTTATTTTATTTGTATATAGATGCACATACTACATGTATAAACATATATAGCGTATATGTTGTTGTCATTGAATTGTTTTCAGTCGTATCCGATTCGTGGCTCCATTTGGGGTTTATTTGGCAAGGATACTGGAGTGGCTTGCCATTTCCTTCTCCAGCTCATTTTACAGGTGAGGAAACTGAGGCAAATAGGGTTAAGTGACTTGTCCATGGTCACACAGCTAGTAAGTGTCTGTATCTAGCCAACTGTGTTGATTAAATTTGCTGAACTGCCTTTTTTTTTAAACTCTTTGCCGTAAGGGACAGTTCTCTGGGTTGTGGTGGTGGAGTGGGGTGGGGTGGGGAGGGGGTGGGATATGTTGGTAATTTAGGAAGATTTAAAAACAAAAGATATCAATAAATTTTATAAAGAAATTAAATGAAACAAAGAAATTAACTGAAACAAAGCATCCTAAACCAGAATTCTCTGGGAGAAAAGAAAGGTTTACTGGTCGGGTTTTTCTGGGAGATAGGCTGGAGTATGTGTATATTTAGAGAATGAGGGGAAGCGATGTAGCTTTCACTGGGCTAGGTACAAAGCTAGAGAACAATGAAGGTTTCTGCAAGACAGTAGCAGACACAATTGTTTTTGGCCCAAGAGTGTGGTGAGATGGGGGGGGAGGGGGAAGCCATACTCAATTCTCGCCCCAGCAGGGGGCCTGCGGGAGAAGATGTTCTCAGCATGCTGTGGCCCTGGGGTTAGGAACAGGCCTCTTTGACACTAGGGGTTTGTACAGATACACGAATGAAAGAACATCAGAGAAGATGAAACCATACAAATTCCGGGTAATAGAAAGAGAGGAAAGAGATGTGCGTGTGGCCTGGGTCTCGGCTCAGAAAGGTCGATTCCGAGAAGACACCGCCCAACTTTATATTACTTTTCAGAAAGCCAGTGAGCTGAAAAATAACTCTCTCACCTTTGTATATATATATATTATCATTCGTTTCTTCAGAGTTTCTCCTTCTCATTGTCTTGGCTTCTGGGCTGTTCATTTCTCCCCAGCCTGATTTCATTTGGAGATGCAGCCTGGCACCTGGAGGGGGAAGAGATGGAGGGGGTCAGCTCTCTCCTGACAACACCCAAGCCATCTCAGCCTCCTAACTAACACCCAACAGCTGGTCTCTGCCCACTCCCCAGCCTAGCTGGACGTGGGACCGTGAGGAAGGGAGGGAAAGTCAAGTTTGCTCCCCAGAATGCAGACAGGCTGGAGGGCAGGCAATGGTCAGCATTACCCGCTCCCCCCACTTTAGTCTACAGAGGCAGGGGCGGTGGAGGCAGCAGCACCATGCAGCGGCAGCTCCTTCACCTTTCGCAGAGCTCAGAGAGTCGCAGATGTTGTTTGAACCAGGGAAAATGTCAGCCCCCATGAGGAGCCAAGCTTTAACTTAGAGTGAGCCCGTAGGAATAGTGGCAGTGTATTCTGGGTATTGTTTTTTGGCTGCATTTGCATTTGCTCTTTTCAGTAACTAGGGACAGAGGGAGACCAATTCGCCTTCTGTGCCCCTTTTCCCCATCCACCTCCTACAGGTTAGGACCAAAAAGAGGGAGAGGAGTGGGCAGACTGCTCCGTGCTTGTGAGTGGGGAACTCCAGGCCCCAAAGACGTTGCTTCATCCTTGGGAGTTTCTTCCTGGGTCTCTGGTTTGGGATCTCAGAGGCTCTAGGTGACTCTAGGAGTGGGCACATAAAATGACTAATTCCATTCAGTCTCAGCACCCAGGGTGCACCTAGAGACCACCTGCAGCATCCGATAGGCCTCATGATGTCTGGAGGTAGATGGCAGAACATGGATGCATAAATTAATGGACAGCTACAGGTAGTGTGTTCACAGAGTTAGTTGGCTAAAGTCACTCTACCTCTGTTCTTGGCAGGAAGGAATTGGCATCCAGAAAGGGTTAAGTGATGTGCTCTAAGTCATATAAAAAGCCAATTCTGGGACTCTGGGTCCTGCCGACCAGCATCCCTTCCTACTGCAAACCATTACTGCTGAAAGTGCTCTGGGACAGCGGCTTACAGAGCCTTTCCTGAGCCCAGAGAAGGGGAACCAAGTCAGGAGTCAAGAGGCAAGCAGGAGCAGCGAGGGGAATATTATTCAAGGATGGACCAGTGAGGAACACATGCAGGCACGGGCCTAGCCTCAAAAGGCTTAATGTTGGTAGCAACTGGGGTTGAGGAAGGTTTGTTGCTAATATGTGTAGTTGGTTGGGGAGGGCACTGAAATTATGTGCTGGATACAAGTGGGATGCTAGGCAAGGTATTATGGTGAAACAAGCACTAGACTTGGAGTGGAGGGGAGAAGGTCTGAGTTCAAATCCCAGCTTTTTTGTTTACTAGGTGTGTGGCTGAGCAAGATAGTCCCTGATACTTGGCGCCTGGCACATAATTAAGAAACGATCATTGATTGATTGATGTTCATCTGTTAAATAGGATGACACACTTGCACCACCTATCTCACACTTAGAAATAAATAAAGTGCTGAATAAAGATAAAGCTTTGTTTAAGTGCAAGCTATTATTATTAATGATATTGCTTCTAATTTACTACTTTATCCTTGTCATGAATTAATATTTATTAAGCACCCCCCACCGAATTCATATATTTACATGCTAGGCTTTGCCAAGAAATTTTCAGAAGTCCTCCTCCCCTACAACTCTTTTGGGTATAGCTTTAAGCCAGACCTCTGCTCCCAACCTTTGTTCACCTCTGAGCAATAAAAAAGAAAGCTGAAAGTGGAGCAGGAGGAGGGGGCAACCATGGATGATGATGGTATCTTCAGGAAAGGCTGGGGTGTATCCAAAGGAAAAACCTTAACTCCAGTTGAAAAAGGACAGACAAGTCCAGATAATATGAGTCCAAGCTCTGGGTAGTCAAACTCAAATGGCCTTATGATCTTATCCTACCCCCAATACCGACTGCAACCTTTCCATGCCCACCCAATCTGTGTGACTTTCCCAGATATCCATGTCAACCCATGAAT
Source organism: Vombatus ursinus (assembly GCF_900497805.2). Taxonomy (NCBI): domain Eukaryota; kingdom Metazoa; phylum Chordata; class Mammalia; order Diprotodontia; family Vombatidae; genus Vombatus; species Vombatus ursinus. The sequence goes on from NW_020951934.1 coordinate 2,496,485, forward strand.
CAAAGCCCTGGATATTTTTTGCTAAATGTACTCTAATGGTTTTCAAATATACAATGAGGTGACCAACAGCTTCCCATTCCCACTGAGCACAGAACAAGAACCTCTAGGCTTTGGATGTAGCATTGATAAGGCCCTTAGAATGGACCTTCTTAGTCCATTAGACTTCACCTTAGAGTGACAGGTGTTTAGGAACAGGAAGGGATGGAGGCATTAGCTAGCTGATATTTCCTCAGCAATTATTTCCTCCAATTTAACCACATTCCCCTAATTGCCTGGGCAGCTAGGGGGTGCAGTAGATAGAGCACAGGGCCTGGAGTCAGGAAGAAGAATCTTCCTGAGTTCAAATGTGACCTCAGACACTTTACTAGTTGTGTGACCCTGGGCTAGTCACTTAACCCGGTTTGCCTCAGTTTCCTCATCTGTAAAATGAACTGGAAAAAGAAATGGCAAACCATTCCAGTATCTTTGACAGTGGGGTCATGAAGAGTTGGACATGACTACAACCCTAATTCCCAATCGGAAGAAATCCTCAACATAGGGAGATAAGTTCTAGAGAAGTTCAGGACTTTCATCTACTTGGGGAATCTTCCTTTGGGAATAAGATCTCCTCCTCATGCCATGTCCTGCTGGTCCTCACTCCCCATTCCTGCTCCATCTGCTTACCATCATCCCTAATCCCTGTGCTTGGACTTTGTCTATGAAGGAAAGATGTAATGATAATATAATATAATAATAATAATTCAGGCTACTTTCATCTCAGCTTTCTCCAAAGGAGTGGGGGTTGGAAAAACTATCTCTTGCCTCCTCCAGCATTCAGACAGACAGGCTGACACTGACATGTAAGGGGTTATCCATTAGCCCAGCACTCAATAACTCCTGATCCTGATTTATCGGATCCACTAATGTCTGAAAACTAGCCCTGTCCTTCTGTCAAGGGCGATGGTCAGGACAGCTGGAGTTACAGCTGTGGTGAGGTGTGCTGGTGGAGGAGGGAGGTGGTCTCTTACCCTATGCTCAGGGCTGGGCTCAGATGTCCAGATGTAACTGGAGCCTAGGGAGAAATTCTGAATGACACAATGACTTTCAGAGGTGCCTTGAGGCCTGGCTTCCTCCCATTTTAGCACCCTTTCTAATGCCAAGGAACCTTTCCCCTTCCCAGTCACAAATGCCCTCCCCAATGCCTACTTCCCTACACCCGTAGGGAAATGATCAAGCCCCAAGAATCCTTATGTGCTACTTTATATCGCAAATAATTGAACCAGACCCGTGTGGTCTCAGTGAGGGGTTTCATCCATATTCATGACTCTCGGTTCCTGTGGAAATGAACATGCCAGAGATTCCAGCACAACCACTGTAGCAAGGAATCTTAAGTAGTAATTCAGCATTTCTCCAGTGCCTGCTCCCTGGCTGGGGAGGAAGTGGATTTAGATGTTGTCTAACAAGCCAGAGGCAGCTTCTCCTACAACGGCACCTGCTTGCTCCTTCTCTCTGCTCTGCTCTGCTCTTCCATTCTTCCTCTTTCCAATCTCTCTGTCTTCCTTCCCTTCCCTCATTCCTTCTCTCCCTTTCTGCTCTCTTTTCTATTTTCCTTCCCTTCTCTCCTTCCTCTCTTCCTTCTCTAGTCTTTCCTTTTTTCTAGCTCTCCTTCCTCTCCTTAGCGCCCCTCTTCTCTTCTCTTTTCTTCTCTCCTTCCTTCCCTTCTTTGATTTTTCATTACTTCACCTTTCTCTCTCTTTTCCCTTCTCTCTCTGCCTCTCTTCCTTTCCTTTCTTGTCTCTTCTCTTCAATTCCCCCTCTTCTTTCTCTTCTTTCTTCCATTTCTTTTTTTTTTCTTCTCTCTCTGCCTTTCTCCTCTACCTCTCCTCCTTTCTCCTACAGCTAGTCTCCTTTTTCCTCTCCTTTCTCAATCTCCTCTTCTCCTTCCTCCAGTCCCTTTTTTATTTTTCCTCTTTTGACTCCTTCCCATCATCTTCTTGTTCTCTTTCCTCCATCTCCCTCTTCTCATCTCCTTTCTCCTTTTCCTTCTTTCTCCACTACTCCTGTCTCCATTCTCCTCTCTTCTTTATTATCTCCTCTCTTCTCTCCTTATCTTCTCTCTCTTCATCTCCTTTCTTATCTTTTTCACTCCATGTCATTTCTCCCCTTTCCTCTCTATTCCCCTCCTCTCTTCTTTAATTTCCAATTCTATCTTCTCTCATTTTTAATCATTCTGTTTCTCTCTGTCTCTGTCTCTGTCTGTGTCTCTGTCTGTCTGTCTCTGTCTCTTTCTCTCTCTTTTTCTCTCTCCCACGCTTTCTTCTTTAAAATTGTGAAAGTTAAATGTCTTCCAATTTCACTTTCCCTGCCTCATTAGAATGGGGGGGGGGGAGAGAATGGGGGTTGTAGGGGAGAATGGAAGCCTGTATGGGGAGAGTGCATGTCTATGAATACCAAGCATGTTAATAGGTTAAAGTAAATCTGAAGTAACATTTGAAAGCAGAGAGATGAAAGCAGATCACAGGCCAAAGATCAAACAATCTAGAGCCACTTCTAAGCCTTTTACAGCTGGAGATTATTAGCATTTGAAAGTGAAGAGCATTAGAGGGAGAGAGAGGGAAAAAAAAGTTGGAAGGAATTTTTGTTGTGGAGATAAAAACTGAAATAAATGACAGTGGAAAGGGAGAGCTAGAAGGATGCTGACTTATTTTAAAAACCACATTAATACATTAAGGGAGGAAGGGGATACCTATCAATATATTTTTAGCTCTCCGACCAATATTTTAGCTCACTGATGTGGTTTGCTGGCCTCCTGGCTCTTCTCCTTCCCTGATCCATCAGGCAGTTTGCAGATGTTTCCATGAAGGTTTAAGAGATGTTGGAAGCTCCCTCCCCTCCCCAGCAGGGGCCTAGATCATGGAAACTGATGGGGAATCCTAAGAGACCAGTAGAGAAACCTGTATTTTAAGGTAGGCAGAGAGAGGAGGGTGGTGGCCTGAGCTGCTGGACACACTGCCCAGTAGCGTCTCTTGAGGCTGCCCCTGTATGTTCTAGAAAGGGTGTATGTATACGTGCGTGTAGGTATATGTATACCTATCTACATCTACACATATATGGATATATTTACATGTACATATAAATACATGTATTTGTGTACTATCATAGTAGTAGAAGGAGCACTGGGAAGAGAGCCAAGACAACTGAGTCCTGGTCCTAGTCCTGGCACTATTAGCTTTGTGACCTTGAGGAAGTCCTTTTACTTCTGTGGTATCAGTTTCTCCATAAATAAAATGAGATCATTATCCTAGCTGACCTCTAAGGTTGTTTTAACACCCCGTAGGTCCAAGTCCCTAATAGCATTCCCTCTCTTCCTTGGAGTGGTAAAGGGAACCGAGAGTAAAGGTAGAACCCATCTTTGCTTAAAGAAAAACAAGAAGGTCACCAGAGTGGTAAACAGAGGATTATGGGGAAGTGGGACAAGGGAGGCAGAACCAGGCTGACCGGGCTGGGCTTCCCCATCTGAAAATGTTACAGGACAGGAAAGAGGATGGCAATGTCCTGGGCTCCTGGGGGCAATAAGAGACTGGGGTCAGGGACATAAAACTCTCTTTGGTCACCATTTGCTACTCATGACTCACTTGGAAAGAGGTTTGAAAAGCCAGAGATGGGAGTGAAATGCTGCTCCTATTCCCAGAACTCTGGAAGTGGGAAGCACCCAAAGTCAGAGGGAGACCTGAGCGGGAGACAGCCAGGCCCCTCTCCCCGGCAGGTCCCTGATCTCAGTAACAGTGAATGGCACCAAGCAGAGACACCCAGGGCTCTGGCGTGGAGCCGGCAGCTGCCACTACCCGAGGTTTTTATGCTAATGCCACCTGTCAAGTCATCAGAGCTCAGGGCAGCTGGACCTGACAGACAAGCATCTGGGTCCCCCGGGGCTCTGCTTCCCCTGAGCATCTCTGTGGTCCCTAGAGCCATCCAACAAGAGCATACAGCCACTGTTCACCAAGAGAGCTGGGGTGTATCCACGTGTGTCTGTGTGTCTATATGAGTGGGGGGGTGGCAGGTGTGTGCATATAGGTGTGTGTGCGTGTGTGTGTTTGGAAAGTAGAGGCTTGGTTGAACCTGATACGGCAAATATCCTCTCCACGTCCATGTCACCTAGCTACCTTTCATCTCTAAGTGTCTCACAGAGGAGGCAGCTTTGGCCACCCTTGAAACGCCGTGAGCTCTGCGTTGGAATCTCAACAGCTAAAACAGAACAGATAAATTACACAACTGGATTTTCTGCATGAGAAGGCAGTAGAATGCTAGTCATAGGAAATTCAAAAAAGAATCGCCCTGGGTCACTTAGTATGCCCCAGAGTACCAGACGGTGCCCCACCCTGAGGTTCCTGTCACCTTAGAGGGGAGCTGTCCCAATATGGGTACCATGACTGATGAAAAGGACAGATGTGTACAGATGAATGTGTTTTCACACACAGATTGGGCCCCCACACGCCCACCTGAACTTTTCCTTAACATTTAGGGAGAGGCCAAGGAAGAGGAAACACTGCCTGTAATTGGTTTATGAATGATTCACTCAGCATTATGCCTGCCCATAAAATACAGACACACTTAATAGTCTCCCAGGGAATCTGGGGCTCCCAGGCTATAACTCCCCAGCCCCCAGCCCCTCCTGCTTGGCCCGACACCTTGTTTGGTGAATCTGATTTCATCCTGATCTTAAATCTGCCCTAAATGCTACAACTGCAGTGGCTACTTTGGGAGGAGGAGCTGAAAAGAGGGGGATGGTTGTTGTGAATTACAACCCAGGTCTATTAGGAAGGGATGACTCCTCCACACAGGCCACCCTAAATCAGGCCCAAGGAGCCTGTCACTAGGCAGAGGTGAGGCATGAGAGTGGGGAAGGAGGGAGATGGTTGAGAGTTCTGGATTTAGGAATCTCTCACACATTGCCCTCAATGATCTCTAGCCATCCAGGCCACTCATGTGTCCTGAAATGCCCTCTCCCTCCTGTTTCTGCTGCCCATGATCACATACTGCACTGTTTTCATCTGCTGCAACAAATCAGGAAAACCAGGGGAGAGCTGGGTTACTGGCTGGGTTACTGGCTTGAGGGGTGGGGGACAGGGATGCCTGGATAGGGAAATAATTTTTCTTTGCTGAGTATGAAGAACAGCAGAGAATCAAGATCTAGGCTTTACCCAATAGTTCCACACCATTAGGAGTTGGTGGGTGTGCCTACTGGTACACATGCATGTATGGATATGAGTGGGGGTGAGGTGTGAAAATGGGAGGGAAAATAGTGAAGTAAGAGGAAAAGTGGGTCCTTCTGACTTTTGTATGAACAAAATAAATGCAACTAGGATACAAAGGAAAACCTCAATTGCGAAAAAAAAAACCTTTGTATCAGATACTTCTGATAAGGGTCTGATATCTAAGATATATGGGGAGCTATCATAAATATGTGCGATTTGTCATTCCCCAAATGAAGAAACAACCAAGGGATGTGTACAATTATTTCTGAAAGGAAGAATCACAAATAATTAACAACTATTTTCTATAATAAAGATTAGTCTAAATTAATAAGAGAAATGCAGATCAAAATTACTATGAGATTTTATCTTACACCCAGTACATTGGAAAAAAAATGACAAATGATGTTAATTATCAATGTTGGAGGGACTGAAGGAAAACAGGCACACTAATATACTGCTGGTAGAGCTAGGAACTATTCCAACTAGTATGAAAAGCAATTTTGGAATTATGCTTACAAAGTAATTAAAATACCTATATCTTTAAATTCACACACACACACACAGAGAATTGTTGTTCTTCAGTCATTTTCCATTTGTCTTCAACTTTTCGTGACCCCGTTTGGGGTTTTCTTGGCAAAGATGCTGGAGTGGTTTGCCATTACCTTCTCCAGCACATTTTACAGATGAGGAATCAAGGCAAACAGAGTTAAATGACTCGTCCAGCGTCAGAAAGCTAGTGAGTGTCTAAGGCTGGATTTGAAGTCAGGAAGATTCCTCTTCCTGACTTTATGCCCAGTAGTCTATGCACTGTACCGCCTAACTGCTACACACATACATATACACATGTATATATGTGGGTATGCATATATGTATATATGTGTGTATTTGTATATATATATATATACACATAAATATATACACACACATACATATATTATAGCAGTGAGATCTCTGGGTGCAGGCATTCTAGTCAGTTTATAAGCTATACAGATATAAATATGTGTGTATGTATCAGATTTATATGCCAAAGATAGAAAGGTATCATATGCACCAAAATATTTGTAGTAGTACTTCTCAGAACTGGAAACTAATTAGCTGTCCATTTATTGGGGAATAGCAAACTGTGGCATAGAAATTTAATGACTGCACTGTAAGAAATGTTGAATATGAAGAATCCACAGAAGCATGGGAAGTCACAAATGAACAAATGCAGAGTGCAGTAAATGGAAACAGGATAACAGCATATACAATGACTACAACAATATAAACTGAAAGAACAATGAGAACAAAATAAACGGAAAGCTGCATAATTTTCAGAATCAAACTGGGTTCTAGTGAAGAGTTAGGAAAATTTGTCTCCTTCCCTTCACTGCAGAGGTGGGAGGCTATGGGAATAGAATATGGCATGTACTGTCAGACACAGTCAATATGTTGTTTAATTTTTCTTTTTCTTTTTTCCTCAATGAGGGTGAGGTAAGAGGTAGAGAAAATGATTTTTCTTAAATGGAAAAAGTAAAATAAAATGTAAAATGGAATAAAAGAAAGTTGCTTAGAGAGCTGAGAGGTTAGGGGATATGTCCAAGGTGTCAGACATAGGATTAGAACTCAAATCTTCCTGGTTCCCATGCCGGTACACTATCCACTATTCCATCCTACTTGTCATTGCATTACTTACTTTTCAAACGGAACTTCCTATCCCCCCTTAATCTATTAAATTCCTGGTCATCCCTTAAAGACCAAGTGTTCTCCCAGTCAGCAATGCCATTCTCCCCTGATCTTATTGTTGTTGTGCAGTTATTTCAGTCATGTCCGAACCTTCGTCATCCCATTTGGGATTTTCTTGGCAGAGATACTAGAGTGGTTTGCCATTTCCTTCTCCAGCTCATTTTACAGATGAGGAAACTGAGGCAAGCAGGGTTAAGTGACTTGCTCAGGGTCACATAGCTAATAAGTATCTGAGGCTACTTTTGAACTCACTTCTTCGTTAACTCCAGGCCCAGCACTTTATCTACTGCACCACCTAGCTGGTCTATACCCTCAAATCTTACCTAGAACCTAAT